>NW_015664201.1:170200-173821 GCF_001515625.1 Sinocyclocheilus rhinocerous | reverse complement strand
TTAGAGCTTACAGCTCATGAAAGTCAAAAATCCAGTATCTCAAAATATTAGAATATTTTATTTTTAAAATCAAAAAAAAAAAAAAGGATTTCTACGGTCTGCATAATCCAGAACATGAATGTAAAATCTGGATAACACATGCATCTCAATGGCTTTGGAACATCCATAAAGCAACACATCCAGCTGCATCTGTGCCACTGATGAGCATAGCCATAACAAACTGGGCAATGTCAGAAGTAATACTAAGCAGCAGAGCGCAGTACTTGATGTCAAATTCAATTGATTGCTACTTTATTGCTATAAGCAGGAGAGTAAGCTAAGTGACGGCATGTTTGTGTTTATAGACGCACGCGTGTGTGTGTGCAGTACCTGAGTGTCTGGTCTGTTCAGTTCACTGGTGTAGTAGCAAGGCTTGCAGGTCATCCGCACCGGCAAACCGCACACACTCTCAAGTCCGGCCTGCAGATCTGATTTGAAGGTTCCCAGCACCCCCTGCAGGTCCACTCTGGGAAAGCACTGTACCGGCAGAGTGCGGATACAGCACAATGGATATCTGAGCAGGAAGTCAAGGATATTTATCTCTGACTGCCAACATAGAAAAAACAAAGAACAATGCGGTTATAAATAAATAAGATCCAAACGCAGCATGATAAAAAAAAAAAAATGTATGGTGTGTTTATAATCTTTAATTTGTCCTTGCAATGTGTGATGTAATTGCAGTTCTGATTCATTATGTGCAGAGATCTAGCACATAATGTGAAAATGGGGGTTATGTAATATTAATAATGAGAAACATGTTTGGGAATAGCGTGAATTCCCAGAGTTCTGGGGCTCATTGCACTGGGATGAAACATATATGAAGTCACCTACTTTGTCTATTTCTTCAGTATAGAGCATGTATATTGTGTATAGTACTGTAAGCAGATTTTCTTTATGTATACTATATAAAAAAAACTATTTCTAAGTTTCTAAGTATTTCTAAAACTATTTCTAACTATCAGCAAAGATTAATTAAATTGATGAAAAGTGACAGTATTTCTAATAAATGCTTTTCTTTCACGGTTTCCATTAAAATATGAAGAAGCGAAAGCGGTTTCTTGAGCAGCAAATCAGCATATTAGAATGATTACTGAAAGATCGTGTGACACTGAAGACTGGAGTAATGACGCTGAAAATTCAGCTTTGCATCACAGGAACAAATTACATTTTACAATATATTCACATAGAAAACAGTTATTTTAAATTGGAATAATATTTCACAATATTTCTGTTTTTACTGCATTTTTGATCAAATAAATGCAGCTTTTTAAAACACTTGACATTGACATATGAACATATTGACAACACTTGACATATGAAGCAACCAGAAGAAATCATTTTTAACATTCTTGACCCATCATTTGATTGTACAGGCATCAGGATTTTCCCAAAATTGGATTAAATATTTAATATGAGACAATTGTACATCACCAATGAAATTAATGCAATGTAATAAGGCCCCGTGGCAACAATGTGTCATACTAATGTTTGAAATGTTGCATAATGCAAACTGTTTCACATGTTGGCATTGTTCAGTGTATACAGCACAGTATGTGATTTCTGATCACAGCTAAATTCTCAAGAGTTCAAGCCGTCTCAACTACTATACCTATCTGGCTCATGTCCACTAGGTGTCATTATCATGTTGCATGAATGTCAATCAAGACAGACTGCTGTACTACTTTTCACATTTAATTTGTAATTCAGCAGTATAATTTATGTCTGAAAAACAATTTATGTTACAAGCAACAATGCCTACAGATTGATGATAAAAAATAATAAGCACAAGCATAAAAATATTATAAATTGGTGCTTTTGAGAAGTTAATGCCATTTTATTGAGAGCAAATTTTGTGCTAAACATAGCTGAAATCAATATATTATTAACAGGGAACTGACCATAAACTAGAAACATTTCTAAAGGATACGTGAACAGCTTGTCACCTATTGGTTTAAAGTACACACTGCAGTACATGACTTCCTCTTCACTTACTGAGGGCAGCTGATATCCATACTAAACCAAGAGAGAGAGAGACAGTTAAAGAGACAGACAGAAGAGCAAGACAGACAGTTCCAGAGAGGCAGGAACATTAATACAGTTTAGTGACGTTCCCCCGGTTTCACAGACAAGGCTTAAGCCTAGTCCCAGACTAAAATGTAAATCTGAGCCTTTTCAACTGAAAGAAACTTGCAGATTGATCTTAAAATATGTCAGTGCCCTTGCTTTGTCTCAAGATGCACACCAGTACTGTTTTTTTTCTAAGGCATGTTTATAAAAATTACTTAAATGTCCTAATTGAACTGTGGCCTAACTCTGGCTTAGTCTAAACCCTGTCTGTGAAACCAGGCCATTAAGTTTTTTTAATGGGCAGATTATCTTGCGTTTGTCTGTGTTAGTGTGTATTTGTAAGCAAGCAAGCACTTTCAAACAAAATATTTGGATGTGATTTAGGTTTGAGCAGATGGTGAATATACAATATAAATGGGCAATCGTGCATGTCTGCACATACATACAAATTATGTTTGATAAAGCCAAGCCCCATGACTGAGTCTGTTTGTGATCGAAGGTTACATTGCAACCTCTAAACCAAACAGAAGAGGATCTGAGTGCTGAACACACACACACACACACACACACACACAAACAGTACTATACGTACACATATATTACACAAATTAACAGACTGGCAAGAGAGAGCAACACTTCCAGAGTCCTGTGAATAAATCAAAAATCCTGAAACCCTCTAATGATCTGTAAATTGTTTGCTCGAATTTAATAATGCAGTGAAAAACTGTTCTGAATTTGTTGGAGATTAATTCTGATGAATTTGGTGGTTAGCCAGATAATATGTCACTCAACACCACCATTACACAATTATTAGTGCTGATTGCTAAGGCAAGCATTGCGATTGCTATTGCTTATAAAATTTTAAAGGAATAGTTCACCCAAAGATGAAAATTTGCTGAAAATGTACTAACCCTCAGGCCATCCAAGATATAGATGAGTTTGTTTCTTCATAAGGTTTGTAGAAATTTAGCTTCACATCACTTGCTCCTCAGTGGATGCTCTGCAGTGAATGGGTGCCGTCAGAATGAGAGTCCAAACAGCTGATAAAAACATCACAATAATCCACAAGTAATCCACACCAGTCCAGTGAAAAGCAGTGTGTTTTTAACATCAAACCGTTGATTCTGGCCAAAATACTAGTCATCTATCCATAATATTGCTTCTCCAGAGAAAAAGTCTTCCTGTCTGAATCAGGAGAGAAATATGCACAAATCAAGCACTGTTTACAAGCAAACAGTTCTAAACAAATATGTTGATGTGAGAGGACAACATGGGATGGACTTTTTCACTGAAGGAAGTGTTATTATGTATAATGAACTCGTATATGGTTTAAAGTTAAAACATTTAAAGGCAGAGTAAGTGATTTCTGGTAGCCAATGTTGATATTTGAAATCACCAAAACAAACACGCCCCTACCCCAAAAGGGTCTTGCCCCTATTTTGATAGCTCCGCCCCACATATACGTACGCAACCCAGGCCACGATTAGTTCTGTGAAACAAAGCAAAACCAATATT
>NW_015664201.1:164247-169931 GCF_001515625.1 Sinocyclocheilus rhinocerous | reverse complement strand
TTTGAGAGAGGCGGGGCATAGAGGACCTACAATAATGTACAGTATTTGAAAAAATAATGTTTTTTTTTTTAACATTAAAGCATGTCAACATATTCTGTTACACCAAATACACAAAATAATGATCTTTAAAAAAGCATCATATGACCCCTTTAAAATTTCATTTCACTTGAGTATTTCACATGTCTATGCACCTCCTCTTCTGCATCTCTACATAATATAGCACAGTGATAACAGTTATCAGATATAAAGATGTATATCTGATATATATTTATCAGATATCAAGAACACTACTGGTATCAATTAACATTTATTATTTTTAAATAATACAATAAATATACTACAAAGAACATGGGCTTTGGTAGAGAGTTACAACAAACATCGCTCTCTCTCCATTTCACAATGAAGGACAGGCCTGTTTTCATCGGAGCACTGAGAGGATGTATCATACGGCTGAGAAAAAAAATGTGGCTGTGGGAAGAAACATCAAGAGAAAGCTTAACAATTTCATGCATACAGGAAAGTTTTAATGCTTCAAAAGACATACAAGGGTGGGTGGACACAGTAAACCTGAATTTATTGACACAAAACCAATATCTCTTCTATCTTCTCGTACACAGGTTTGACACGACCGCAAAAACAAACAAACAAACATTACAAAGACAAAAAAAAACAAAAACAGAATCAACTTTATTGGCAGCATTACTGCTGGTTTTGAAATTTACAGAAGAATTGGTTGTAATTTTTTTTGTACTGATAAAGTTGTCAAAACTGCATATGAATCCTCTTAAAAGAAACAGTTCAAGTCATATTTAATTAAAAATTAGAGCAAGATTTTGCAGTAGCAGGACTAGTGGTCAAAAAGCAGAACAAAAGAGTGCAGGAAAAGGTCTAGTGGCAAAAGATGATAGATGAATAAAAAGATGGCTCTAGTCAATGACAACACATTCTGACAGGTGAAGGAATATACGCTAGCACAATTTTGTAATGTACAACATCCTTGAATAATCACACAAGACAATCTGATTCTTGCTTTTCAAGTCTCTTAAATTAAGAGAAATCTCTTTGGAAGGAAAGCTGAAATCGGCAGTCAAGTTAACTATTCATTCCTCTAAGCGTTTTGGTTCAAATATTCACAGAACCCTCCAAAAAGATCTAATGAAAAGGTCCCAAGCTAATTCTCCAGAGCGGTTTTAAAGGCAGAGTAAGTGATTTCTGGTAGCCAATGTTTATATTTGAAATCACCAAAACAAACACGCCTCTACCCCAAAAGGGTCTTGCCCCTATTTTGATAGCTCCGCCCCACATATACGTACGCAACCCAGGCAACGATTAGTTCTGTGAAACAAAGCAAAACCAATGTTACACCGTGTCTACGGACGTGAGCGGCGTGGCGCAACAAATCCCCGACAGAAAATTGCTGCCGGGTTCTATTTATGACGTAATTTCAAATATTTCAAATGGTTTTCAACGTCGTTTGATCGCGTCCAGTGTAGGCAGACTTTAGCTGTTGTGTTACTCACGTTACTCACCTATTGAGAAGAAACAAAGCAACCTCGGCGTCCGATCGCAGGCCTCCGCTCCTTGAGTTCTCTCCAGCGCTGGAAAGCTGATCCGATATTTACACGGGTCCTACTTCTTGCCTGAAGCCTTCTTTTGTTCCGCAGACGTTTTCCTCTTTTGTTTTTTATCCACCATCTCTATCTTTCTGTCGCTCGGCTAATGTCCGTCCCATGCACTGAACGCGCTCTCCTCCACATCACGAGTAGACACGCCCCTTACTGCTGATTGGCTACAAGTTTGTTTTGCGATTCGGCCCGAATCAGTTTTCTAAAGTGTTTTTGAAAAATCACTTATTCTGCCTTTAATAGGAAACACCTTGATGGATTTATGACTAACATGCATCTTTTCACTTGACAAGTCATTAACTGATGGACTGGAGTGGTGTGGATTACTTGTGGATTATGGTGATGTTTTCATCAGCTGTTTGGACTCTCATTCTGACGGCACCCATTCACTGCAGAGGATCAAGTGATGCAATGCTATATTTAATCTGTTCTGATGAAGAAACAAACTCATCTACATCTTGGAAGGCCTGAGTGTGCGTAAATCTTGAGCAAATGTTAATTTTTTGGGTGAACTATTCCTTTAAAATGTGGCACAAAGTCTGAACACCACTTGTGCTATAGGCATGAAACAAATCATGAGGCTTATTGAGGAGAGCTGTGCGCTATTATTTTCTTCAGGTGGTAGTGTTTACCATGTTGCTCCAGTGCTTTTGAAACTCCATATAAGATTGGAACGGGCTTTCCTGTGGAATCCTGCGACTGATGCTAATGATTTGGCCTTTCTTCATACTGCTCTCACACACACAAACAAAAACAATGCAGGAGAAGTAATTCAATGTGTCTAAATCCAACACTGCCAACAAAGGAGATTACAAATAGGACCTTTTCCCTCCATGATGCCCATCAGTACATCAGAGCAACAGTACAGCTCTAGAAAGTGTAAGAACAAAGTATAAAGCAGTCTGATTGAACATGCATACAAACACACACCTTGGCAGAATGTGGCACCAGTTATTTGGCATCACTGTATGCAACACAGCATCATCAGTGCAGAGGAAGTTTTTCACCACAGGAGCAGGAATATCAAAATCCTTTATCTGGCAGAAGACAGCCGAGCATGAATTAATACCTCACACTGAAACAGGAACAAGAAATATTGCAATCCAATACAAACTTTGACTACTTCATGTCTTACTGTGAATAACTGGTCTCATTTTATGTCAATTATTATTTCAAAAATTTGTTATTTGTTAAAACAAAATAAATACTTACCAAATGTTTTTATGCAAATATATGTTCGATGTATCATAGTTGTATATGTAGATAGTAGAAATGTATTATTATATATTTAAAAATGAATATATTTGTAATTAATATACTGACATATACATATAATTAGTTGATATTTGATATGATTTATTTAGATTTGTATATGCAAATAGTTTAAATAATATTTAACTTACATTATAGATGTATTACGTGTATTTTAGTATATTCATTACATTTGTGTATACATCATAAATCAATTATGAATAATGACTACTCAAAATCATTTTTATGCACATGTATATATGCATATATAAATATTTATATATGCATACTATTTTAATAATTTTATTATTCATTTGTTATTATTTCATTTTAATAATTTGTTAGATACTAAAAAATTTACATTAATTTTTAAATAATCTTAGTTGTTGTTATGAATATAAATAACAAGCACACTTGGGCACAACTAGTCATTTAAAGTAACAAACAACGAAGAGAAAAGCTTTTTCTTCTCCTGTTCATTCAGCACAATCAGGTTGACGTAAGGTAGATAACTGACTAAGGCAAAGGGCTTGAACTGAGGCAAATGTGTAATGCATGACAACAGCAGTAAACTGGTTCATAGGTCATAAGAGGCTAGAACGGAGATTGTGAACGCAGGCTGGAGGTGTTTGAATTCTTACCACAGCTGGAGGAAGTCTGACTGTGTTGGCTTCCACACTGACACACAGTTGAGTCTCAGTGATACTCAGCTCAAGCACTGTGAATGAATATACAAGAGTACAGACGTGAGCATGAGTCAGTGAGAATGAGAAAACATCTGTCTGCGTCACCATCAGTTACTGAGTGAACTCTGAAAGGAATCTAGGCTTTAGGGTGGAGCGTAGCATGATAAACTGTGGCTTAAAATGTGACTCCGAAAGCATAAATGATTCGGAGATAAAACAAAAGGAGTGCATTATTCAGAAATGTGCTAACAGTGAGCAAAACAGAACAAAAAGACGTTAAATGTTTTTCTATACATTTAAGTACTCAACCACATTAGTCACTCCTTGCCTGCGATCAGGAGAAACAGTCTAACAATGTGAACACAAACGGCAGCGTCTTGTGCCAAAGTATACAGACGCCTCCCACCTACCAACTGCATTGAGTTTTCCAGAGTCACTGAGGAAATCTTTTCCTGGGAAAGAAGGAAAAAATCACTGTTACTCTAAGATGATGAAACAAACTGCATTGAGATTTCTGTGTAATTCATTAAAAGCTATGTGATGGGGGAGTGTTGTGATCTGGTAAGATCATTAAGAAGAATTTGTGATGACGTGATACCCTCACATATTCACTAGGAGAGCTGTAATTATGGTGAATTCTCTCTGCTGGGCTTTGATAGAGAACTCCAAAGACTTCTAAGAGCCATGGATGCAGCTTTAACTGAGCTCAAGGATGGTACCGCACACATTTTCAAGGCACGGCCTCCAACACAAGGCCATCAAACTGTCTGATTATCTTATCATGCACTCATTTTAACTTATACATAAAATATCTAATATGCAATCAGTCTTGGATAAGAAACAATAGTGAATGACCGGCTAATTGACTCTTGTTTAGAAGCATCACACACACTTTCCAGATTAATTACCATTAATTAGTAACTGTAATTATGGTGCGTTAAACTGGCACAGACATAATTCATGACAACTAGGGATGTCAACGATTAATCGATGATCGATTAATTGTCGATAAGAGGTGCAATCGATTAAAGCTATCATGGTCGATTAAGTCGTTTAATTTTGGGCTGCGTGCGGCTCATGCGCAAAACACGTGCGAGCGGCTGTGAGTGACGGTGACGGTATATAAATGCATCATCATTCATTCATAATGTACAAATTAAGCTTTTAATGTGATTTAAACTTTAAAAAGTACATTAAAATAGAAACAACACAGTTCTTCAACATGGAATGCAATAGAAATGTAGTAACAGTCATTTCCCCAGATAATTGTTTCATATTTGAAACAATTAGGTGAAGGTTGCAGGGCTGCGGGGGAAGCATTCATTCCTACAACTTGTTAATTCGTTCCTACGACTTATTAATTTGTGGCCACTGTCCATGTTTCATTAATTTTGTTCCTTAAATAACCCATGATTTAACTAAAATGAGGAAAAAATTAAAACATAGAACGAATTCTTAATTCATGGCCATGAAATCTTTCATTTCCCTTAGATGCGAAAACAGTGATAAAAAGTGAAGACAATAAAATAAACCTGCGAAATTAGAGGGCTAGACGGTGAGGATTTAGGAAAAGAAACAATGCCTAAATATTATTGAATTTGTGGAAATTCGTGACCAAGAACAAAGCCGCATAAATGTAGGCTATATGGGCTCAAACGGCATCCAAAAGCATGGTCGCGATGTAACATTTTCCAGCTAACCAATTATTCCTCTAATAAACAAAGCTTTTATACCAAACTTGTCATAATCTTAGCTTATAATTTGTAAATAAATAATTACTGGATTCAAAACAGCAATTAAAAGGCGCTGTGACAGACACTGACACTACGTTTTCCCGGAGCATTCAATGATGTCACTAAACGGTGATGCCACAACTAAGAGCATCGTTCACAAGTTTCTGCAGGACCTAACTAGCCTAGCCACAGGTTTTCAAGCCCTGGGACAAAATGGGATGCTTTAAGGAAAACGTATAGCCTATGTAAGCAATAGGACTAAATAAAAATAACAATTTGTTTTCATCAAAAAAAAAAAAGCGAAATATATCTGACTTAAATAATTAAGCTAACAGATTTAAAACAGAAGTGTGGCGCGGCGCTCCATAAACAAGTTAACGGAAAGAAAA
>NW_015664201.1:162989-163070 GCF_001515625.1 Sinocyclocheilus rhinocerous | reverse complement strand
CCCGCGCTCGCCGCGCTCGCTCCGTCTCGTATGCACGCACGCATGCACTGTCACGATCTAATGCACTGTAATTTTAAAAAC
>NW_015664201.1:137097-162688 GCF_001515625.1 Sinocyclocheilus rhinocerous | reverse complement strand
CCCCTTTAATTCGGGTGAGAAAGCGGGTTTTTTTTTTTGACATCCTGGCATGCCGGGCTGCATAGATGCATTTTGCAGCATTAAGGTTAACGATTAATCGATTAATTGATCGTTAATTTAAACGACGATCGATCATGGAAATTATCGAAAATTGACATCCCTAATGACAACGTTGATGAACTCCAAAATTCAATGTGTGTGCTCATTTCTGTTAAACTTGGCTGAGCTGACACTTGCTAACCTTGAGCTGAGGCAATAAAAATATTAGCTCAGCAAAGATAAAGGGATCATCCAGTCTATTAGACTGCATGAATTACTCATGTCTGCACTAGAAAGAAGGCTCAAGGTGAAGCGAACAAGATTACACACCAGCTAAATCAGCCACAAAGTGAACTTTACCCTCAGTCTACATGAGTGAATGACTGCCTTCACATTCAGTGAGCAATAATTGTGAATTTCTATTGCATGTACCATGCACAGGCAAAATTCAGCTTGATTTTTTTTTTTTACTTCTACAATCATGGAAATGTTTCAGGCTTGTGTAAGTATACTGCTTCTCACCTGCTACAAGATATTGGCCTGCTTTGTTCCATTTAGGGGCCAGTCTAGCAGTCACAGAATAAGACAAACACGTCTGCAGAACCGCAGGAAATACCCTTTGAGGAGGGTTGAACTGCGGGACAAAAAGAAAGAGATTATGAGAAGCACAAATGCTATTTTAACACTGCGGGCAAAAGATTCTTTTTGCTCATAATGAGACTCATATCGGTTTATTCATAACAGTTTGAATAGTACAAATCGATTCTAGCATCTGGGGTCCTAAATCAGATACAGGTCTGATGTTTTGCGTTGTCACCTCAGTCTGAACAGTTACATTCATTCATGAGAATTTTCAATCTTTCTAAATCTATATTCTTGGCAATTCTGCAGTCATTTATTACTATATAATATTGTAGAATATCACATTATTTACACATACCGTATGTATATATATATATATATATATATATATATATATATATATATATAAATCAGGCCCGTTCTTTTTAGCCGGGGCCACCAGGTTGATTCATAGACACTACAGTAAATCGGTGGTAGACAGCGATACTGTGTCAGGTTGAAGATTGGGTAGATAATTTGTGAATGATTATGTCAGGCTAGGCAGATTAAAATCAGGAGGAATCACACTTTTCAATGTGGGTGAGAACTTTAACGCAGTACACGTAGCAAGGTGTATATATATATATATATATATATATAAAAACATACAAACACTTCAAATAAATGCTGTTCTTTTTTACTTTCTACTCAAAGAATCTGCAAAAAAAAAAAAAAAAAAACTTTCAAAAACATAATAAAATATCCCAATGACCCACAACTTTTGAACTGTAGTGTATGTTCAGATGCAGTGGAGAGTCAGTAGTGTAGGGTCAGACCAAACTCATGGAGCAACATGAACATTTGAGACATTTTTCTGGACAAAACAGATTCTCAGAAAAACGTCTTTAAACTCACCTGTAGACCATGTTTCTGTGCAAAGGCCTGGGTAATACCGCTCTTGTAAAATCTAATCTAAGACAAAGTGCAGGGAACAAAAACAATCAGAATGGACAGTTAAACAAAAAAATACTCCATTTATGCGACATCAAACAAAGACCAAAGCTAGTGATCACAGACTTGTGAAAAGAAACACACAAAACTTCATTCAGAACTTAATTCAGTCATTTCAGTGAGTTGCGTCGCTACAGAGGCTTTTCCCTTTTGGCTACACAAATACAAAAGCCAAGGAAGTTACACAAGCACAACATACTCAATTATTCAGCAGTGCACCCACTGAAGTCTGACAGCACATTCACAACATCTGAAAAATGTGCATCGGATTCAAATCATAGGCACTACTGAAGGTAAGTGCTGATTTAATTGGCCCTAGGTTCAGGACAGGAAAGGAGATGATGACAGAGTGTGTGGAATGTGCCTCAAATATTTTGCTTCGCACGGGACAAGCCTTTGCACGAGCTTTGCTGACACGCACACACACATACACCCTCAGATGAAAAGTCACGCATATGCAACAACTTCACGCAAGATGATGCACATATCACGAACACTGAGGGAAAAAGAACAATAACATATTTTGACAGGAAAAGCAATATAAATCATACATTTTTTTTTTTTTTTAATTATCCATTTTGGCGTTAATTCAAATCATCATTAAATATAATTATGTTACATTTGACTGAAAACAATTTTGTGAGCAAGAGCATTTGCCTTGTATGTACTGTATGTAGGAATACAATTGAGAGACACAGAGAATTAAGTGTAATAAATATTTCTTCTCCTGCATGAATCTATGGAAGACAGAAAAAAAGGTACTTGTGACTTTTTATCTCATAAGTCTGCCTTTTTTCTTAGAATTTTAAGTTTATCATCTCGCTGTTGCTGTTTTTTTTTTCTCAGCCATGGAATACAATTTTTTTTAAAAAAGGTAATTGACTTTTTATCTCAGGATTATGTTTTTCCTCACAATTCTCCGTTTATATCTCGCAATCTTGTATTTTTATCTTGCAATTCTGAGCGTGAATTGTGAGATATAAAGTAGGCTGGTTCTCCTTTCTAAGGTCACAGGAGGGCTCTCAGACCGAAGGAACCAATCACCATTACAAATATATATTACAAATATTAACAATAAAAAAAGCTGGATGTAAATACAAAATCTATCATACTTACAGTCATTATAACAGTGATGCCCCCAAAATGGCCCAACACAGGAGAAGCAACAATGTCTGAATGCAAGAGAACAAGCTCCCTGAAAGACAGAGAAAAGCCTTTGACACTTCAGAGGTCAAGATAATGAAATATAAAGCGCTTCATCTTTCTAGAAAACAGCCTCGTGGTCTGTTCGGCTGATTTCACAGACCGCAACTGTAGTGATATTGTTTTATATACTTAACCCTGCTGTTGTGTTGAAAATCAACCCTTGACCGTGCAATTTGCCAAAAATCAACAAAATGAAAAACACTAGAGTCATGAAAAATACATAAAATCTATTGCAGCTTGTAAGAGATATAAAATATATCAGTATAGTGATAGGAGTCAATTTGACCCCAATATTTTTGTGAAATATTTATTTGATTTTTTTTTTTGTTTGTTTTAAATTATGCCTACTTGCAGTGACTATTACAACGAAGTATAAATAATACAGTATGTATCATTATTTGTACATAAATTGGTTTTTTGTGCAAATAGTTTTTATCCTTACTTGCACTGTAGATAGCCTCTGCTTTTTTATGTCAAACCCCTGTGAGGGTAAAATGGTAAATTGTTATTGTTGTTGCTTTCTTTTCTTTTTTGGTTTTATTTATTTATTTATTCAAAGTGCTGATTTTTGAAAACCTGGCATGTTTTAGTACAGCCTTTCCAAAACATATCTATGAGTCTAAACTTTGCATGCACATTCAAGGCCCTAAATGAGAAAAAGCCATACAATCTCAAAAAAGAAATGCATTGTTAACCAGTGTTTCAAGCAGTTAACAAATCGAGTATGGGTCAAAGGTATAATGTCAAGCCTCTAGATATAAGGGTCTAATAATCACACTTTATGTGCCTTTCATCACATATAAAGACAACAATCACGAATCTAATAAATATGTGAAAAACAAAAAATATAGTTTTATAACCAGCACACAGTCTTTTCACCTGCAGGTTTTCACTTGTTTGTTTCTCATTTCTCCTTCATCGCAATTGTTCGGAAAGAACAGATTTACACAACATAAATTCCTCAGGTCCGGAAGATTGAGGAAAAACAAAGACTGTGTCCCACTTCCACTCATTCTGAAAAGAAAACGATGAGGGTTAAATTGGTCGAACCAAATAAGTCATTATTGGTTAACCAGTGACTATTTTGGTCCAAAGACAAAATTAAACTGTGCGCATATTCTGTCAGTAATTACCTCAGATAAGACTAACTCTATCTATGAAACATAACTCTGAAAGAAACTTTACAGTGTGCTGACATGAAGAAAGAAAGAAAGAAAGAAAGAGGGTTAGTTTTACCTCAATTTAAGGTTACACAACAATAAGTGCTGATGTAATGTTACTAGAGCGCGAGCTTTTGAATAAGTCATTATTGGTTAACCAGTGACTATTTTGGTCCAAAGACAAAATTAAACTGTGCGCATATTCTGTCAGTAATTACCTCAGATAAGACTAACTCTATCTATGAAACATAACTCTGAAAGAAACTTTACAGTGTGCTGACATGAAGAAAGAAAGAAAGAAAGAAAGAAAGAAAGAGGGTTAGTTTTACCTCAATTTAAGGTTACACAACAATAAGTGCTGATGTAATGTTACTAGAGCGCGAGCTTTTGACGGTAACTGTTAGGCAGGGTTGCCAGGTTTTCCCAACAAAACCCGCTGAAGCGTTACTCAAAACAAGCCCAATCGCGTTTCGAGGGGGATCCACGTTAAAAATCGCGTTCCGGTGGGTAAATTGCACGTTTTTTGGCGGGGTTCCCCTGGTACATTTCGCATTCCAGGGGCTAAATATCGCGTTATTGGGGTCGCTTCAACCCGCGGCAAGTGTTAAAGTGGCCCAAATACGTGGGAAAACTGCGGACTTGGCAACACTGCTGTGAGGCTCGCGTGCCACTGTTTCCAGTGAACATACTCTTATCTGACAGAAACAAGATCAACAATGGGCGGTTAAAATGGCTTTTAAGGCAACCCACTTCATCTTGACTAACGGGCATCACTAGATTAACGTGATGCGATAAACGGCAACGCTTCCGTATCGCGTGAGACCTATGCTATCGTGAACTTTCGTGAACTTCTGCCGAGTTACTTCGTGAGGTTCACCGAAATTTATGACCCAGTGAGCTGATTGACAGCCCTCGGTCCAATCAAAACAGACTCGCCAGGCAACACTGGTCTGATATCATCCAATCAGATTTCGTCTTGAGCGGAATGGGCGTTGCCTGGCGAGTTGGGAAATGCAACTGTTGGTACTTCCAGTATATTGACTATCGAAGTACGTGAGGTGATCGATCAGCAAAGGAACTCTGGAGAGTTTCTGTAACCTCCCGAACAAATAACACACATTTAAACAAACCAATGGAAAACAACGAAACAGACGGAACGGGTGTTAAATATTATCGATTGTCAGAGGTGGAGGAACGGAACTCTTTTAAAAGCACATGGATTATCATTCACAATAAAGTGTACGACGTCACGAAGTTTCTCGAGGAGGTAAGTTTTAAAACAGCATCAGATGATAAATGTTAGTGCTAAAACATTCGCATTAAGGCACTGTCGGTTTGGAATTGTGTAATGCATGCATTACGTAGATGTATTGCATTGTGTAAAAAAGCATAGTACCTTTGCACTGGAATTGTGTAATGCATAATAATAGGACTAAAATATATGTGCATTATATAATGCAATGAATGAATGAATGAATGATGCATTTATATAGCGCAATAAATGAATACATTTAGAAAGTCAAAGTTGGACCAAAGAGATTTGATTACAGCAGTTGCCAACTGATGCGTTTGATGTGAAATTAGCATTAGTGCATTAACCAAGTTGAAACCTGAATATAACTAATAAAAAAATTAGATGCAGAGTTATTTTTGATTTAAGACTGATAAAGGGAAGCCATAGTTGCACCACACACTGTGGTGCAACTGGCTGTGATTGGATTATAAAACCTGACTTTTCACCTCTTTCCATATCATCTAGATCTAGAGAACTACCTAATCTAGTAACAATACTCTTGCTAGATCTAAAACTGCACACAAGGTATTTTAAGTTGCATGACATTATCAACTGATAATTTCCTAGGCAACATTTTTCAAAGGTCAAAGGGGTCAGTAAGCATGCTAAGTATTAGTAAGCATTACTGGGTTTGCTTGCGAGTTTGAACTGGATGATCTGATGTATTTGCTGGTGTCCACAGCACCCGGGTGGAGAGGAGGTGCTGCGAGAGCAGGTGGGTGGAGATGCCACAGAGAGCTTTGAAGATGTCGGCCACTCGACAGATGCACGCGAGATGGCCAGTTCGATGGTCATAGGAGAGCTGCATCCTGTAAGTCTGCCAGAACGCAGTATTATTGTTGAGCAATCGTGTGAAGAAGGCCTTTTGTTGCAGCATTAAGACATCAGATAGTGTCAAACACAGCTGATGAAGTTCCTGTGTGCTTTCTGAGAAAAACATTCAAACATATATTCACAATATACTCTATTTCTACTCTTATTGAAAGCAGAAAAAAAAAACGAAAAAGCTAGAGAGGTCTCAGTGGCTGTAATTTTAAATTGCATCTTGCATGTTTTGCATGTGTTGCTTTGCAGCCATCAGTCATTGAGGTCATGTACATATATTGCGCGATAAGTCGATATATTGATTATTGCGACAGGCCTAGTCAGCGCTGGCATACAAAGAGCCATGAGTAGCCATTAAGTCATTATCCATTTATAATTTCAGTGAAGTTATGACATCACACCAATGGATGCTAATGAGAACCTGTGTGATTTTAGGGAATAAAATAAAATAAATCACATGCTTCCCATTCCCCCTGAAATATCTGGGAATGATCCAATAAAAGTCTTGATTTTTCATCCTGGACAGCATCAGACCTGTTGATTCATAGCTGTATCTCATGAAATCCGAGATGTTTTCCTAGACCTACAGTGGTTCGAGATACTATCAGTAACCTGGCATCTATTTTTATTCCTGTTGGAGGATCTGTAATGCTGCTGGATTCGGCACAGATGCTATCAGACAGTTTTTGGCAGGAATGGAGACGGGCTGTGCACTTTTCAGAACTGAATTGAGAACGACTTTTAGATTCCAGTTCGATTCCTGAATTAAAAGTGAAGTAGCAAACTGGATAATAAAATAATTACTGTTTAAATAAATAATAATAATATTTCTTTTTAGTTTGAATGAGACAAATGATATTAATAATACTAATAATCGTTTGAAATACCACCTATAGAAATGTAAACACACACACACACAAATATATAACACTCAAATATATATATATATATATATATATATATATATATACATTTATTAGATGAGATTACTTGAATCCTAATATATATTTAAGAACGTAATACTTTTATTCAGCAAAATACTTTAAATATTTTATTAATATTTTATTTAAATATTAATATTTTAAAATACTTTAGTCGATATATTAATTTGAACAAAAGGGACAGTACAACATTTATAAAGTTACAAAAGATTTGTGTTTCCTATAAATGCTGTTCTTTTGAACTCTTTTGAACTTTTCTATTCAGCAAAGCATCCTGAAAAAGGATCTGTTTTCAACATTGATAATAAGATTTTTTTTTTTTTTTTGAGCAGCAAATCAGCATATTAGAATGATTTCTGAAGGATCATGTGACACTGAAGACTAGAGTAATTCAGCTAATAAATTACACTTTAACATATATTCACATAGAAAACACAATATGTTTTTACTGTATTTTTGATCAAATAAATGCAGCCTTGGTTAGCACAAAAACATTCTAAAATAGAATGAACAGTAGTGTGAATATATATTTACACACACTATGGATAGCTATATAAAATACATATATACATTGTAATTTTTGCTCAGGCCTGATAAGTAATTATTTTGACAAGCACTGTAAAGTTGATTTATGTGTTTTAGCCAGAGTGAGCCATTTCCTGGGTTTCTTCTGTGAGGCGTATTTGGAGTTTCAGCGCGAGAGCGCCCTCTGGCCTTTGGATGGAGATTTACTGCTAATCACAGAACCGTGCTTCACTGGAAGATACGCATGACAATCGCGATCTCGATTCCATTTCGATTTATCGTGCAGCCCTAATTTGTATAGCTGTTTTCAGTTGTGTAATACTATGTGGATACCATTTATTCATTTGAAACATCCGTGCTGAATTGGAGAATATCCTGAATATTATCACATGCATAAAAACAACATTTTGTTCCTCAAAGAAATAATTTAGTTTCACTTGAAATGTTGTTAATCTTCACGTCATTGCAAGTTGATTGTATTTGGACCAGAGAGTAAAAAAAAATAAAAAATGAATAAAATGCAAGATGTTACTGTTTTAACAAAATCAGGTAATTATTTAGTCATTGATATGCCAGTTCTGACAGATTTACTGGATATTCTGCAAGATTATTCATTGCTATCAGGATGAATCTAATGATATTCAGATTTTCCCCCAAAATAAAAATAAAAATTAATAAAATAATATAATCGAAGGGAAGATTATTTTTAGGGTCATATGTATGTGTGTGTGTTTTAAATAACAGTGTCACATTTTGCATTATCATAATGAGAGTGGGAAAGGAATTTCTTTAATTGTCATCAAAATAACTTTCTTCATATGTTCTATGCAAAACGAATTCATCTTTTTCTTTTGAATTTGGGGGGAAATATGAACCGGACATGTTCAGAATGTGATTGTACACAACCTAACCAAAAATACCATTATGTGCTTAATTAGACAATCAGCTAGAAGTCACCACATGTTAATTTCTGTAGTGAAGAGCAACACGGTTATAATCATATTTTTGGCTGCCAGTTACACATTTATGTGCCATTTAAAGGCGTATCAGTGTACCACTATGAACAGTGCTTATACATTCCCTTTTTTTTTTAACAAAACTGAATGTAATATACTTGTATGTGATATGAGATACAAGCAGCTTTCCCATAGAAACGTCCTTCCAGATGTTTACAGTGTGTGTTCATTGCTGTTTCAGTGCTGCTGCCACCTTAATGCTAACGACTGAGAGAATGACACATTGTAACGTTGACTGAAATGCACCAGTCAAATCATTCAGCTTTATTGTGTCCCAATAAACAAATAAACTGATTATGTGTCTTTCTGGAAACTTGTTTTAGTAAAAAAAAATTATTTCCATGCATTTTTGTAATGTAACATTTTATAGGGAAGCTATGTATGTACAGTGGTCCTGTACACTTACAATAAGACACAATATGAATGAATGTCATTTCACTATATAACATAAACTAAGTAGCATTTATGTTTAAGAAAGCTAGAACAGGACCACTTTCCAAGCAAAACACACATACATATATATATATATATATATATATATACACATACACATACATATATATATTATACACACACACATACTAGTTATTAAATATTTAATAACTGAAAAAGTTAGAGAGATTACTGATGATAAAACATGATGTTTCTAGTTGTTAAACGTATATGGATCATGTTCATAGTTAATGTAATGAACTGCATCAGTGAGAACTGACTTCATACATGCACTAAAAATCACTTTGACACCTGTTGGTGAATAGCTCAGAAATGTTGAGCTAGCTCTGAGAAAGCACCCAAAAACGAAACCTTGCTAATCTGGTGATTGTAAGAAACAGATCCATCATTAAGACACTTTTAACTTAAAACCATTGCTTTGGGCTAAAATCTGAGATCATAATCCATAATGCTTTCTCCAGTGAAAAAGTCAATCTCCTGTTGTGTCTCTCACATCAAAAATCCACCCACACTCTTTGTTGAACTGCTTTTTTGAACTGTTTTGGTTTGTGAACAGTGCTTGATCTGTGCAGATTTCTCTTCTGATTCAGACAATGTTTTCACTAGAGAAAGCATCATTGATTGATCTCATATTTTAGCCAGAAGCAATAGTTTTAAGTCAGAAGTGTCTTAATGATGGATTTGTTTCTTAAAACATGCAGCTTTTGGCTTCACAAGACATGGTCTGGAGTGGTGTGGATCATTGTGATGTTTTTTTCAGCTGTTTGGACTCTCATTCTGACGGCACCCATTCACTTGCAGAGGATCCATTGCTGAGCAAGTGATGTAGTGCTAAATTTCTCCATATCTGTTCCTATCAAGAAACATAAGAAATCATCTACATGTTGGATGGCATGAGGATGAGTACATTTTCAACACATTTTTATTTCTGAGTGAACTATTCCTTTAAGCGCAGACATCCGCTTTGCTATTTTGTTATCTAATGGAATGACATTCAGAAGTGTGAGATAGCGTTAGACCTTTACGGTAGTAGTAAAGAATGTTACAACACTGACATCTGCTGGCTCGTCGCAAAGACATTATTTTATATTCCTTTGGTATTTCTTATAAACCCTTGTTTCATATTTCTTGTTTGGATCTGATGTGGTAATTGTTGTGTTGAATCTGTTCAGTCCAAGTGTGTTACACTTAAAATAGCCTTAAATGTAGATCCAGAATATATTCTTATATTAAATATCAGATTTTATTGTGATTATTAAGTCCTCATCATACCATGTATTGTGCTTTCAGCCTGTACTTCGATTTAATCTGCTTTGGACTGTGTACTTTACACAATGCATGTAAAGGTAAATAAAAAGCCATTTTAGGTCGAGTGTATCTGTGCACTCGTGTTGTAGCTGGACATTAATGGTGTTGTAACAGTGTGTTTGTTTTGTCTGTGATAACAGCGTGTTTTGAAGATCTCACTGACCTGTGGACTAGATGGGACAGCAGTCAGAACGGCTGTCAAGAAAGCTGCTTTCTGCTGCTCACATCTGCACTGAAGCCTGTTGCTCATTTCCAGCAACTGCATTATAAATGTTTCCATTTAAAGCACTTTTACTGAATGTCCATCTCTTGGAGCACTGCAGGTGCTGATATTCAGACCAAAGGCATGATTGTGAATGGGATGTTATTCACTAAACAATTAGTTAATAGACCATTTTTTCCCCTCTGAAATGTAAGCTACTGTTAATAAATAGTTCCTTAAGTTGTCAGAGCATCAAGTGTTACATATGTCACTAGCAGCGCACAGCTCAGGAACAGCATGCTTTGAGTGACCATGGAGTGAAAGAAAACAGACAATTTTCACACACACATACGCACCACGGCAAGTGAAAACAGATGAGTCGAGTGATACAAAGTGTGAGCAATCCCAGTGATGTTACACTGTGTATCAAAACTCTTGGAACGCAGCATGAGCAATGAAATCTAAAGACGAGAACTGTTGTATAGGTCATTTAATGTTCTTTAATGTTATATTGTGGAAAATGTTTTTTTTTTATTCTTTACAAAAGATGTATATATAAACTTTATTATAGTATAGTATAGTATGGTACAGTACTGAGGAACAACAAATAAGCTCAATCATTTAAATAATGTCACAATGCAAAAATTTGAATGGTCCAATTGTTCCATTTATTTATTTTCACCCAAATATATTTTGGTGTATTTAAAAGGTATATTTATTGTATATTTAAGGTATGTGCTAGGTTATTCCTGAGATGGTCAGTGAATTAGATAACACATTATACACACTATAAATTTTCACATTACAGCATGTACTTTATTTTGTATGTATGATTGTATTTATTTATTTATGAGCAAAAGCACTGTCATGCTGTAATTACTATTTATTTATTAATAAATTATATTATAAATAAATAAAAGTGCTGCAATGCTGTTATGTGGAAATGTTTTACATGAAATATATTATATTATATGGGGAACAAATGAGCTCAATCATTAATATAACAAAACAAACAATTTTAATAGCCAATGATTCCAATAGGCTTCGAATTTATATATATATATATATATATTGTGGGTTGGCTGACAATCTAGATGGGAGTGCCTGGATCTAAAAATCCTCCTGACCTTGTGGAATTGTCTCTTTATAGAAACTTTATAGAGTTACTTTTTCCTGCAGCAGCTGAATAAGTTCCGCGTGTATAGAGGCGCATGTTGACATCTGTCTCTGTCTGACGCACTGAATTCACTCCATTTATCTGCCTCGTGTACAGCAGCGGTGGGCGTAACCAGCATGCAACTGATTACTAGACAAACCACCAATATAGCACCGCGCATATATGCTCCTGTGCGACTGTTATTAACTCATAAGACCGCGCCTCTGGAGTGATTCTGTCATTGGAGATTACAAACCTGGAATGATGGACATAATGGACGAGGAGCAGACGGAGAACGGACTGGACTCCGATGATGATCTTCGATCCGAGGAGATACCCGAGTACCTGAAAGACAGGAGAAGAGCCAAGTCCTTACCTGCGTATCCAGAGCAGGTGAATCTGTACCACCAGATCTCCCAGAACTGCACGAAACGCGTGAAGTTCGCGGACGCGCTCGGCTTGAATCTGGCGAGCGTCAAGCACTTCAGCACCAGCGACGATCCTCAGATTCCAGCCAAAGTCTTCACCAGGCTGAAGAGCTTCCCTCTCCACAAGGACCGGGAGTTCATGGATGACTTGTGCGTGAACATCAAGCCCTCTCTGGCTCTGGACTATCTGGTCCCGGCGTTCAAGACGCCCGTGGACACCGGTGACTTGGAGACGCGGCTGACGCGCTGCCGCGTCGCGCTGGAAAGCGTCACGGTCACGCAGTTAGATATCCGTGGGATCATACGGGCGATGGGTGGGAGAGAGGTTGGGGTCAGGTATACTTTCAACGACTGGCTGTCGTTCGTGGACGTGCAAGCCAACCCCGTGCCCACAGAGTACAAGACGCGCGGAGAGCGCTTCTCCTTCACCATGTACACGCCTCCTTTCTTAGGTCCGAGCGCTGCTGTGCATTTCGCCGTGTACATGAGGGATGATAACTCTGAGTTCTGGGACAACAACGATGGGATGAACTATTCCCTGAAGTAGCCTACCACAGCTCGTCATCCAGCCAGACGCGATATGAAGTGATGCGCTTTTACGCAAGGATTCATTACGCGTTTCACCGCGCACTGTTACCTGCTCTCAGAGAGGTTATATACAGTGGACTGACATGTCCTAGTATTAAAATCTGCTTTAAAGAAATAGTTTACCAAAAATGAAAATTCCTTCATCATTTAGTCACCCTCATGTTGTTCCAAACTCGTTTGATGGTGTTTCTTTCGTGGAAAGATATTTTGCAGAATGTCCAAGCTGCTCATAGAAAGTGGATGAGGGCTGTTGAGCCCCAAAAACACCAGAAAAGTGCCATAAATGTGGTCCATATGTCCCGTGTGTTATGTTCTAAAATTCTAATGTCACATACTTTTGTGTAAGAAACAAACTTATATTTAAGTTATCATTTGCTAAAACTCGTCTTCTGCAGTCATGCCACATTTTAATTGAAGCTTGTTTCTGTCATGGTGGTGGAAAAAAAAGGTAATTACGTCTTTTTAAAAAAACTCAGAATTGCGAGATATAAACGTGCAGTTCTAAGAAGAAAAGTCAGTTGTGAGATAAAAGTCGCAATTTCTTTTTTTTTGGTTTCATTTCGTGAAAAAATGAAAAAAATAAAAAAGGAAATTCACATGGGGGGAAATTCAGAATTGCAAGATGTAGGCTAAACTCACAATTGCGAGAAAAAAGAAATCTGATTTCTGAGTTTACATCTTGCAGTTATAACTTTTTTTTTTTTTTGAGAGAGAGAAAATTTCAGATTTGTGAGATAAGAAGTCACAATTACCTTTTTATCTATCTATCTTTTTTTATTTTTTTTATTTAATGCTGTAGCGGAACCAAGCTTCCATACATTTGCCTTCGGTTCAGAGCATTCAAAAGCATTGCGATATGCCTCGAGACACACAGAACCAATGAAATTTGACACTTTTGACTGTACAAATCAAAAATGGAAGCTATGGAGGAGAAGCTTTTCAGTGTGTTTCAGACTGTTTTTCACTCACACAAAAACTCCAGAGAACTTTATTTTTTGTGTCCTTTTTGAGCTTTAGGCTACTATGTTTTTGTTGTATGGAAAAGAGCAGCGTGGACATTCTCCCAAACATCTAATTTCGTGTTCCACAGAAGAAATAAAATCATACAATTTGAAATGACACGAGGATGAGTAAATAATGACAATTTAATTTTTTTTTTTTTTTTATACTGAAATGATGCAGGGAATCACACACATTACCTTATGGTTTTCTTTCACAAATGAGTCATGCCATTTATTAATAATGCAAAATGTATTTTTTCTATCATGGCTCATGCACAAATACTTGACACTGTCAAGTTCTTTGTAATGAAGAGGCTTAACATAGTAGTAGTAGTTTGATCTGAGAGTATTCATCAGAATTCTGGGACAAATTCATAATTTTTGACATTTTTCTTGCAATTCCAAGTTTACATCTTGCAATTCTGACTTTTTGCCAATCTGTTTTTTCCCCCCACCATAGAAATAAAGACTTTTTATCACAATAGCAAGTTTATATCTTGCAATTCTGATATCCCCCCCCCCCTCAGAATTGCAAGACGAAATGTCTGAAATGTGAGCTAAAAACAATCACAATTAACTTTATTATTGCTATTATTATTATTGTCCTGTGGTAGAAACAAGCATAGTATAAAGGGTTGGAAGACATCAAAACTAAATGTTTAGAGTTCCCTCAATGTGAGGACAGAGATCAGCTGTGTTGAAAGTAAAGCAGGTCTGTATTCAGTCTATATGTACAAATATGAGATAAGCTATCTATCATTTCAACTAGCTTTGTTGCCGTTTCTCCAAGTGTTGTATGCTCTATGCATCTGTTTGACTATGAGCAGTGCAGAGGGAAGAAGGTCTTCTGTTTTGCAATATGCAAATGTTTGTTTGAAAATATGCAAATATTCTTCATGAATGCACAAGTGATTTCATTTAGCAGCTGGGATTATACTCCGCAAATGATGCTTGACAAAGTGCAGCACAATCCATTTTTGCAATGTTACGTAACCATTTCCTTTTTCCTGATTATGTTTGCGACAACAGTATACCAGGATGAAATGACAACCATTGAGATGCAATTAAAATATCTTTGGATATAGTGTGCATGTTTTTCATTTTCTTTGCATATCTGCACAGTCAATATAATATAAACAAAAGCAAAACTGAAAAAAAACATTAAACATTGTGTATGTGAAACGTTCCAGGTCTGTAAATAAACAGCCCAAGTAAATATGTCAATAATGTAATATTTGGTTGTTAGACAATATTAGGATATATATATACATATACATATACATATACATATATACATATATACAGTGGGTGTATATATATATATATATATATATATATATACACACACACACAGGAATACAGGTTTTGTCATTTACCATTTAAAAGATGAATGTATAATATTTACCATGTTGGGCAAATGCATGACATCTTATGTGAATATGAATATTTAAGCTACTAAAAGGTAGCAAAACTGATTAAGAAAAAAATACTGAAATATTTACAAATGATTTTATTCTTTTTTATGTTGCTTTAATATCACAATACAATAAATGTCCAAATAAAATAGTCTTATTTTAATTCTCTTTAACACTGTATTGATTAATGCAAGTTGCTTCTGTCAACGGTACCTGCCTCATGAATTCATGTAAATGCATGTGCATAATTTCATTTAGATCTCTGTTTACATGATGCACTTAGAACTGGGCCACACATTTAGGCTACGAGCATATGAGTTTTAACAAAACTGCTTGCTTTTGCTATACACACACTCTGTTCGTAGGCGTTGGGTAATGTGATCTTTATACCCGTCACCTTTTACTAGGCCACCGCTGGCTGAAAACTAACAGAATAAGCTATTTTTAACCGCTCTGCCTTGTCAGACACCTTTACACTTTGTGAAACCAACCCTTAGGAACAGATCAATGAAATTGGTCATTTACAGATAACCCACACAAAGTAATGTAAATGACATGAATTTATTGTAACATTAACCACCAAAGCATGAAAAATACTACAGTATGAACAGTTATATATCAGTTCATGAACACAGAATCTTAAACGACTGTGTAAACAGGAGTGGACGTGAGATCGACCCATCATGACCGGCCTGATGCAGATGCTTGAAGAGGAAACATGAAGACAGACAGACAGAAGACCCGCAACAGTCCTGTATAGCCAGAGAACACCTGAGCGCCGCTCCCACACCACATCAATCGCTCTTCTCTTCCTCCTGTTCAACAACCGTCTTCTGGATCTCATACATCTTCCCTACGCACACCTGTGGACAAAGGACAGAGATCATGTCAAATTACTAGAGTTGCCAAAGTAAAAAAAACTAAAAACAGTAAGATTACATAATGTTTAACACTTTAATATTTACAGTATGACTATTATCATGGAATTATTGAATTCAGATTTTGTTGACGAATTCCAAGGCAATTTAATTTTTCATAATTGCGCAGCTATACTGTAGTTTCACATTTGTGTGATTTCCTTTGACTGGTCAAGAATAATAAATGAATGTCCCATACCTACACATTCTCATGACTGGTTTCTTATTTGTCAGTAAATGTTGGAGAGAGAACTTTTCAATGGCTAATTCCTTTATAAATTAAAAATGAGGCTTTTATCAAAAGAAAAGGAATTTGAAGGTTTTATATGGCAAAATTTAATTATCAAAGCTCAATATTAACAACAAACCAATTAACAACAAACAAACTGCACCACTGACAATACCAGAAGACCAATATCTTTGCTCATTTGACATAATTTGGTTTTCATAAAATTATTTATTTTATATTTATACATTATGATACGCGTTTTTAATTTTATTGTGCTCTAAAGAAAAAAAAAATATATATCAAAATTTAACTAAATACAATAATTTACACCGCCTGAGAAATCACACTCTTACAAATAAATAAATAAATATAATAATAATAAAAATAAAGAAAAACCTACACACACACACACACACACACAGTCTCACACACGTGCACACAGACACAGACACACACACACACACACACACACAAAAGATTCATTTGATTACTAAAATATCACTGAAAAATGGTTCTTCTATGGCACTGTTGCAAAAATCCCTTCTTGGTTTTGCTTGGCACTTTTATTTTTGAGAAATAAAATATTAAAGGAATAAATCACCCTGAGGCCATCCACGATGTAAATGAGTTTCTTTCTTAATCAGAACAGATTTAGAGAAATGTATCACGTGCTCACCAGTGGATCCTCTGCAGTGAATGGGTGCCGTCAGAATGATCATTATAGCATTTTAAATTTAAATGGTCGCATTCAGCTAAAATATGAGTCCATAATCCATAATAACACTTCCTGCAGTGAAAAAGTCCATCGCCTGTTGTCTCTCACATCAGAATCCAGCCACATATTTGTTTAGAGCTGTTTTGGCTTGTAAACGGTGCTTGATCTGTGCAGATTTCTCTCCTGATTCAGACCAGACCACTTTCTCACTGGACAAAGCATTATTATGGATAGAGGACTTGCATTTTATTAATATTTTTATTTTTTTTAAGTTAAAAATTTTCTGATAGATTTGTTTGTTACAAACACGCTTTTCACTTCACAAGACATTAACTGATGGACTGGACTGGTGTGGATTACTTGTGGATTATTGTGATGTTTTTATCAGCTGTTTGGACTCTCATTCTGATGGCACCCATTCACTACAGAGCATCCACTGAGGAGCAAGTGATGCAATGCTACATTTCTCCAAACCTGATGAAGAAACAAACTCATCTACCTCTTGGATGACCTGAGGGAAATGGATGGTCTGAGTAAACATTCACTAAACTCTCATTTTTGGGTAAACAAATGTCTCATACTTCACCAACTCCAACATCTGACTGCATTCGGGTATGTTGCACCCACATTCATTTATTGAATCAAATCCTGATGGAAAAATCAATAACCAACATTTCCTGATGGAACAACCTACATTATTTAGTTGCGGAATACCTTGTTTGTCTCTGAAATATATTATGCCATTTATGTATTCTGATTTCATGTAACTGAAAACATTCAAAATAATGGAACACACTTTGAAAGGAAAATATTGAGAGGCAAATTTGAAAAATGAAAACTCTGAGATTACTTATTGTACCTTAAGAACATGAGATTAATCACAAAACATGTTTTAATCTATTAACACCCCTCCAAGAAAACCCTTTGTTCTTTTAAACCTTCAGAAAAACTGATGACAGGAACTTCACAGCACTATATTTGAATAAGACAAAATACAGCTGTGTTGAATGGCAGATATGCATGTAAGATCAGAGCAACTGTGTTAGAAAAGTGGACTAAAGTCCAAAGAATATGTTGTAATCTTTATTTGTTTTCAGCTGACGAGAAAGAGGCCAGCAGCAGGCTAAATCAATACTGAACAGAGAGTCAGGCCAGAGATACGGCCTTCATGATGAACGAGGACAAACTGTGTGTCTGAAAACTGAGTGTTCGAAACATCCATCACCACCAACACTGCAAGAAAGTACAAACTGTATGAAACTGCTGAGAATGAAACGTGAGCTAAACACGGCTGGAGCACGTAACTCAGAAAGGCCAGAGACAATGTTTGATCAGTATCTGATAAAGAGCTGCGGTTGAAAACGTCTGGTCTATGAATATGTAAAAAGTGATGGTCGAACAATGAGAGTTTTTCATTTGCTAATACTGGTACCAGTCATCTAGAGAGCAGAAGTTGAAGTGTGTCGTCAGAGATTTAGATTGAGGCAAAAACAGGCAAGAAGAAGATTCTGTAGTCTATCACAAGCAGTGGTCGAGGCTGATATAATGCCAAGATAAACAAGGATCAACTAGAAGAACAACAAGAGAAGTGCCACAATTGCTGAAATTAAATTCCTAAATATTCACAGAATAAATATGGGATGCAAAAGGGAACTGCTATTGTGAATCAGTTTCTGCTTTCAGCTGATTGTTGATCATGACAAATGTTAAATACTTGCACAGAACTTAGTAATGGGGTCCAAAATGTGAAAGAAAAGCAACATTTAAAAGAAAGAAAGAAAGAAAGAACCAAAATGTATTTTTATGAGTTATCAACAAAATATTTTTAACAAATACAAAATTAATAATAATAATAATAATAATACTTATTATTATTAATAGTAATAGTAGTAGCAGCAAGTAGAAAAAAAAAACATGTTAAAAGAAAGTAAATATTTTCCAGATGATTAAAAAAAAACACATTTATTTTAGTGCCAATTATTTAATTTTGGAAACAAGTACTTTAGGCCTGTGACGGTTAACATGTTTATATAAGACATTAATTAAATATGTTTAACATAATATTTTTAACACATTTACAAAATACTACTACTACTACTACTACTAATAATAATAACAATAATAATAATAATAATTATTATTATTATTATACCCATGGATTTTCTTGGGTAATTGTGTTTGTGGGTTGTGTTTCCCCTAACAAAATACTGACTTTCCAGATTATTTTTTTAAATAACTTACTTCAGCCTTAATGACAATATAAAAAACAATGATTTAATTTTGGAAACAACATTTTGTCTTTATTATATGGTATTTAATATTTTTCCCTCACACTGCAAAAATGGAAATATATATACACTTCATAAATACATGAAACTAAATTGTTGCCTTTAGGTTCCATCACAAGTAGGTCATCATATTTTGGGCTCTTGACATCAAAAATCTTTAAAATCTTGCCTTTATATTGATCTGTCACAAGTAAGGACATTTCATTTGTTGGATCTCATGTATGTATGTCATGACACTGTCAATCATCAGATCCTCCTGTCTGCCCTCTCTTCACTAGGCATCACAGGGATTCCTCTTCGCTGGTTTGAATCCTATCTCACTGGTAGGTCTTTCAGGGTGGCTTGGGGAGGGGAGGCTGGCTGGTGGAATGATCTTCCCACCCCTATCCGGAATGCTGAATCTCTGACAATTTTCAAGCGACAGCTGAAAACTCTTCTCTTTCGAAGCTACTTGACTTCATCATCATAAAAAAAAAAAAAAAAATTCTCTCTCTTTATTTATTCCTTCCCTTTCTAGCGTGTACTTATTTGAACAATGTCTAAAAACTTGGTATTACAAGCACTTCCTGTATCTGTTTGCCTCTTTAAGAAGAATCGCTTTATGTATCCCCCAATTGTAAGTCGCTTTGGATAAAAGCGTCTGCTAAATGTCTAAATGTAAATGTAATGTATCCTCAGGTCTGTCTAAAATGGACCGGCCCAGAATAAGAGAAGTGGCTGTGCAGTAGCTATGATTTCTCAGCAGAAGCATAATCTTTCTCTAATTATCCTCTTGTGTTAAATTTGTTGACACAGTATAAAATGAGTCCAGCTTTGACCGCTGCAGTCCATCCCGTCCACAGCAGCCTCATCTGCTTCAGAAGCACCACAGGCCTCTTCCGCCACGCCATCTTGTTTGTGACTGATGCTCCGGCTAAACGCAACACGCGGCTGCTCTATTAAAGACGTCTCAAAAAGAGTCAGGAAAGCCATCGTTTATTAAGACACACCAGAACATGTGACAAATTGCCGGGTCGGCGCAGAGAAAAAGCCAGAGCGGAGGAAAAGATGCAAGGTTGGCGAAGGAGGTGCACATGTTCATTTTTCATAGTGATGGCTCAGCAAAGAGGAACATTAAGATCCATTTCGGAGCACAGGCACCCTCTGTAAATATTCCCTGCGTCCCTGTGACACGGACCATCTGTCAACTTCAGCCGCTCTCCTGGTGTCTCCTGTCCATAACCTCTCTTTAAAACGAGAGCGGGGCACTGACGCAGACGAGTGCAGGATCTCGAGGGAGCGCAGCCAGATGACTGATGGGATGACGAAAGAGCAAGATGCATTATGGTCCAGGTGCCAAACGGAGGAGTCAAGCGGCCAGCTGGTTTGAATTAAGTCAAGTATTTAGTAAGTATAAGGTCAGACTGATGCTAAACTGTTGGTATAAACAACATACTTCATATAACACTCAGTTTGTACACTGATGGACAAACATACTCTCTCAGAAAAAAGGTCACTGGGGCAGCAACATAAGGTATAAAAAGGCACAACTTTGTAGCTCATTTACCCCTAAATGGGACATATAAGTACCTTAAACTACATATTACTCATTTAAAAATACATATTAGCACCAAAAGTGTACATATTAGTAACTATTGAAAGGGTATCACCTTTCTACTGAGTATACTCTACATTAGAAAAAATAACTAAACATACATGTACATAATGTACATAAATGTACATTTTATAGTAAAATAAATTTGAGTCCCTGTGCAACATTTTAGGTCTTAATGTATAATGAAATATTTTGATAATCTCTGCTATTTATTAAAATGTTTTATAGACAAAATGTGGTTGTTTTGATGAAAAATGAAAACTGATATTTATCATTTATTGTATGAAATGAAATTTACCGCCAAAAAAATACTGCTCTTGTATAAAAGATTATTGAAATGACTGTAGTTTGGAGCTTGTCATTTGCTTGTAGCTTGGAAAATGGCAGATTAAAAGTAGCTTTCCCAAATCTGGGTAGGAGAAATACAACAGAACATCCATGGATAAATTTGTCAAACATATTTTGTAGTGGTATCTCATGTGATGGAGAAACACTAATTGTGTGGTGTATTTGTTAATAATTGCAAAAGGCTACAAATTCAAGCTTGAACAATCTCACAGTGCACACTGCCATTTTAATCCAAAACAGTATTTATTTCCACTGTTTGCAAAACTGCAGGCGGACGTGTCCAAACACGTACACAGAGCCTTCTGTGCTTCTTCCCCCACTATTGACTGATATGACCCTGCTATTATGCCAAATTTAAGCCTTCAACTGCCAAAGCAAAGCACAACATGAAACAAAACAAAACAAACTAAAAAAAATAGAAAATAGAAAACAAAAAGCAAAAAAAAAAAAAAAAAAAACAGGAAACAGGAAACAAAAAATTAAACGATTCAAACAAAAAAACAAAAGCAAACAAACAATAAATAAATAAATAAAAACTAAAAGCAAAGCAAAAAACAAACAAACAAACAACAAAAAACAAAACAAGCAAAAAACAAAAAAGAAACAAAAACAGAACAAATCTGAACAAATAAGAAAACAAAATAAACAAACAAACAAAGGAGAAAGCAAAACAAATAAAACAAAAACAGACAACAAACCAAAAATTGAAAAAAAAGAAAACTGAAAAAAAAAACAGAAAGTGAAAAAATAAAAATAAAAACAATAAAAAAAACTGAAAACAAAAATCAAAACAAAACAAAAACAATAAAAGCCAAACAAAAACAAAGTAAAGCAAAACAAAAACAAACAAACAAACAAAACAGGAAACTGATTTCAAAGAAAACCAAACATTTTCAGCAAGTTCTCTAAGAGAAAGGATCACTTACTCAAGAATAAGAAGATTTTAATGCTTTCAGGACCCTAAACAGCCTTGGTTCACAACCAAAATGGATATTCAGACATGAACGTTTTTAATATAGTGAAGAGGACACTTTTCTTGACAAAGTGAAAAGGACAGCGTGGAGTCGGCTGTGCCAGAACTGGAGTGACTCTTGACTTTGCTCAGGACCGGTTTCTGCTGTGCCATCACAGCTCTTTCTGTTTCACCTGACATCAGCAGGGCATGCTGGGTACATCACACTCCAGGGAGGCACCTGTGCAAACTCATCCAGCACAGACACCGTCTCTCAACGTCATCAATATTTGACCGAGAACTTTAAGAACTGACCTCAAAACAACACCTGCTTATGGCAGAAACACACATACCAATGAATGAAAACTACTGTATCAGCTCTCAAAAGACAAACTGAGCAGATTATGTGACATTAGCGCGGTATGTTTACATCCTCCAATATGACTGGAGAAGCAGCATTTCACTGGCTGAAATGTAATATACTGTAACTGGGATGTATCGCAGATTTTATGTTTGATCTATATTTGCGTAGGTTCAGATCCTGAGGTCCAGAATAGAATAGAATAGAATAGAATAGAATAGAATAAAATAAGAACAAGAACAAGAACAAGAAACAATTATTATTATTATTGTTACAATTATGCAAAGTAAGATATTACAACATAAGTTATTTTCTTACTTGCAGTCATTACATTTTATTAAATATATGAGCATTATATTGGCCATCAGTCACCCCACTTTCTAGATATATCAGCATAAATGTCATTAGCCACTGAAAAAAGGTAACACAAATAAAATAATAAAAAAACTAAATATTTTTTTGAAAATACAAATGTTAATTTTGTATTTTATTTATACATTATATTCAATATATTTAATAATAATAATAATAATAATTTATATAGTAATACTAATAACCTGCATTATTATTATTACTACTACTACTATTTGCAGTCATTTAATTTTATTAAATATATCAGCATTATATTGGCCATCAGTCACCCTGCTTTCTAGATATATCAGTATCAGTGGCATCAGCCATTATTATTATTATTACTATTACAATCATTAAAATACAAAGTATCATAATAATAATACATGGTGCATTTTATCCAGTTGGCAGCATTTTGGAAGGTCAAGGTTGAAATTATTAGAATTTTGATCGTCACGTTGCAACAACTGATCAGCGTGCATCATTTTGCCGTAACACTGATGTGAGAGGACTACAAGAGGAGTGCATGAGAATCAATGCACATGCGTAAATCTAGTTCGGACTCTTCAAGTCTATCCTAGATGACGGCTTTGGCTTCCTGAAACTCGCACACACTCTTAAAGGCTCCTTAGAGGAAGCCAGCATCTATGTGCTCCCTGTAGGTTTGGCAGCAGATGTTTTCACAGAATTTCAAAGACAGCAGAACAGCTGCCTGTTTGTCAAAGATGGGGGATTCTGGGAGATTACAGCTGGCTGTCCTATACGTTTGAGAACCAAACCTAAATATGGCCAGATGGCGCAAATGTACGCATAGCCTCATGATGGATGCTGCATTACTACACTTAGAGCCACAGGTGAGTGTTTTCATGGCATTAAGGACAGAAAATTCCAAAGCAAGCATTTAAACATTCATGAATGGATTATTCCTCAGAAAACAGTAGCCTTCACTAAAGTCCACACACACCCTTACAGAGAGCAAACAGCAGCCAAAGAGGGCACTTTTGAGTGGCCAAATAAATCATAACATGACAAATAAGAAAGTCTAGTACCGGGCTATTGAACTGATCAGCAGAGTTCAGTTCCAATGCTAATCAAACACACTTAAACAAGCTAATCAATGTCTGCAGGATTGCGTCAGCATTACAGACCACTGTGTTGTTTTAGGGTTGGATTCCTGAGCGTAGAGAGTGAAGGCTAAACTTTCAGTTCAAAGGACAGTGCAAATAGCATTAGGAAAAAGTGTACAGCAGTATATCACTTCACAGTAGGTGGAGAAGGAATAATCAGAGAACTACAGGAATTTTTGACTAAAATACATTAAAATAATGAAAAGATATCCAAAATTTTTTATTCCATTTAATTCATCTTATTTTTCAGTTTGTAAGCAGTTGTTCATGCATAAGATGCTATGGCTACAATGCATTTATCATCTAATATATACAATTAAATTGCATATTAAACATCACAAGGGACATTAATTACTAAATTTTGAGCTTTCAGATATCATACAAATATTACATTTAGAATAATATAATAATAATAAAATACATTTTATACACATACATAAATTATATTAAATATATATTGTAAATACTGTTTAACTCTAGGGGAGTTGGAAAATGAGCCTATTTTCAAAAATAGTGGAGTTCTCCTTTAACATCTGACAGACATCACTCTGAGCACTCTGCACATTTCCAACACAGAATCTGTTCTGATGTGAATTTGTGAAGGACGCTGACTCAGATCTTACCAGACATCAGGTGGTGAGCAAACACAGTACATAACTGTTTATTGTACAAAAGTAAACATGCATTCACAATCTAACTTGTTTTTACAATCTAACATATGCAAAATTGTAAATATAATATAATATAATATAATATAATATAATATAATATATAGGCCACAAGATATCAAATACTGCATTTGGGAAACAGTCAGGAAGGTTAAGAAGTTTTTGGCTTGGGCCTCAATTAACTACAGCGATTAATGAGACGATCAACATTTACAAGCTTAGCAGCCTTTAGGGCAATCACTTTGGCATAGTGCCCTTTAAAATTTGGAAGAAATTGATATTTTGGTTGTAAATGAGTGAAAAGTGTGGGTGTGCACGGCCTAAGACTCTTCCTAAAGGATTCACTAGGGGGCAGCAATGTCTAAAACTACACTCCACACGCTAGCACATGCACACAAAGGACTCTGCTCTACTCACAGTGGGCGTGTCCTCCTGCTCCTCCACTAGAGATGGGGGCGGCGGAGCTGTGAGGGCGGGAGGAAAAACGGACATGACAACTCTCTCGGCCAATCAGGGAGCAGCAGGCACTGCCTCATGTTAATTGATGCGGCTGCAGCAGGCACCCCATTGTTGGGATGTCACACTGCAGATTCCCAGTCACACACACACACACACACACTACAGAGGTGTCATACGGCTCTTTTTTTTCTGTGGACCAACTGCAGACACTGCAGAAAAACTGTGGTAGCCATACACTGGAAATGACAATGAAACACATACACACACTATTCCTTAAAGGGATGGTTCAGTGGTTGTTTTCTAGGCTTGACTGTGTTTATGGGGTGCAGTCTAACATGTGTTAATGCTTAGTTTTTAAAAAAACGCAGTATTTTTCACATAATTTACCTTTATTCCACACCGCTCTGTCCCTTCTCTGAGAAACACGCTGATCATTTCCTGCTTTTATGAAGC
>NW_015664201.1:131193-136851 GCF_001515625.1 Sinocyclocheilus rhinocerous | reverse complement strand
AAATTAAATAAATAAATTACACAAAGTTTAAATAAAGTAAAAATCAGCAAACATTGTGGAACCAATTAAATAAGAAACGAATGTTTAAAAAAAACTTCCAAAATCACCTTAGATAAACGGCAAAAGTCAACAGGCTTTTCAAAATCCAAAATATTGCCAAACAGGCGCTTTTGCATTTCGTTTCGAAACTAAAACAGTACGGCAACTTCACGCGCGTCCATGTTTAACGCTTCTCATAACTATGTGAAAATAAGTGTAAAATTTTAACAGTTCATTGTTGGAGCTGAGCTGAATTGAACTTTCAGCTTTGTAACTTTGCAGATATTGTTTATGCTCAAACAGCAACATTACACACTAACTAACGTTAAAAAAGTGAAATTGCAATCAACCACCCCCCTTTAAGGACTGGCTTATGTACAGTTAGCGCTGCAGATAATAAAACATTTTGCAGGGAAGGGTTAACGAGTGCAAAGACAGGTGGGAATTCATTTGCAATTCAGACTCGCGACCATAGGTTCGAATTAAACTTCTGCTGCAAACATCAGATATTTCCCACTGTGCCCTTTAGTGTTAAAATCCCACAGGAAATGGAACAGAAGATTTCAAAGTCAGGTCAAAATGACCTCCAGATGATTCAAGAATCAAATCTACTGTAACATTTTCCAATCTACTCCAATACACGTTATGTCCAGAGATATATTTGAGCATACGGATTGATGAATTCAATCCCAGAGTGCACTGGGGTTTTCCAATGGCCTGTAACGCATTATTCATGGCCAGACTATTTGTATGTACCTTTAAACCTATAAAGCCTGTATCATATCTACTGTATCATATTTGATATGCACATTTCTAAGGCCTCTAAATGATCACCATGATCAAAACTTTGCTGTTAAACCTGTTGTACACGATCTACTACATGCCTTCTGTCCTCTGACTGATAGTTTGTTGTACTTCTTGTTAGCATGCATATTACTGGCTGTTTATTAGTAGTTATAAAGCACATATTAATGCCTTATTCTGCAAGATCATATTTTAGAGCCATTAATCCTACTACCTAAACTAAACAACTACCTTACTAACTATTAATAAGCAACAAATTAGGAGTTTATTGAGGTTTAATAGTTAATAGTGAGAACCTGTCCCCAATCTAAAGTGTGGAGCGTTTAGTATAATTGTCTCAAATCTGATCATCAGGATCTTTTGAGGAGCGTTTGTTTCCAGAAGCTTCACTTTCACTGTTCCTCAGAGGAGGGATGATCTTCCCAAGCCTCCAGAACATCTCACATCTTTTGAGGAACATTTGTTCAAGTCTCAGTCATCATTGCATTGCATTGCATTGCTTTGACCATAAAACCAAGCATTTAAATATAATCTAAGACATAGTACTGGAGATATATAGTGACATATATATATATATATATATATATATATATAGTATCTACTGTTATAAAGATCTCATTGCTTCACATTACAACCAAATATTTCATATTTTTTGGCCATATAAATATCAGCATCTGCAATCAAATTGCACATTTTTGTTCAGTTTTGGAATCTAAATAAAATGAGCCGTTTTTCCTCCATATTCACACTATACAAGCCATAAAACCCTCATGTATCAGATATGATACTCAAAAACACATGCAAACTTTTTCTTTTTTTCCTTTTATATTTTGTCTTTTCAATAAATGATAGCTAAAAAAAATACCTCTCTTAACACGGTAAAGTCTGAAAAATCGAATTTTTGGAAATGCAATAGTTTATTTGGTAACACTTCAGTTCCGAGACTAATTCTCATTATTAACTAACTATTAACTACAAGTTATGCCTAAAACTCCTAATTTGCTGCTTATTAATAGCTAGTAAGCTACTTCTTAAGTTTAGGCATGGTTTAAGGGATCTAAATATGGTCATGCAAAAAAAAAAAGGCATTAATATGTGCTAATAAACAGCCAATACTCTAGTAATGTGCATGCTAATAAACATCTAGTTAATAGTGAGAATTGATCCCTAAGCTAAAGTGTTACCCAATAAACTCTTGCATTTCCAAAAATGAGATTTCTCAGGCTTTGCTGGGTTAAGAAAGTTATTTTTATCATAAACTTATTATCAAACACCATGCGAGACATGATGGTGTGCGTTTGGCAGGTACGGGTTACTGTGGAAACGGCGGCGGCCAGGAATAAACCTGCGAATGTGGGAATGTGGAGTCTGTACAAATCCTCTGGCTCTTCTAGTGCGAACCTTCAATCTCTTGGCGGTGGGTGTTGGATAACGCGCTGGCGGGCGATTCCTATCAGACGCCTTCCCTGCCCTTGTTAGGCATAACAAGCCATTAATGAAGCGCTCAGAGTGCCGTACGAGCGGGATGGTGGAAATTAAGGGATGACAGATGTTGAGGGGAGGGTGTTTGGTATCAAGAAATCAACGAGCTTGAGTAAATTAAAGCAAACATTTTGCCTCCTACTGAAATTTTCAGAGGTATAAACAGACCCTGAAGTAAAAATGAGTGAGTGAGACGGAGAGACAGACTATATCCAGCTGTCTGCTCAGCTCTTCTCCGTCTTTCCTAAGAAAGCTCTTCCCCCTTTTATTTGCATTTCTGGAGTAGAATGGCAGCAGTGAACTGACAAACGTGGTTCAGTAGCACTGTGTTAATTCACTCGACCTCCATCACCTTCAGCTCTGTGTTTCTGCACAAGCTGCCTGAAAATTCGGTTTGTTGAAAAGAACAGTTCACCCAAAAATGAAAATGATGGCATCATTTATTAACACTCGTGTCGTTTCAAACCCATGTGAAGGGCGAAGGGAGAAAATCTGGAGTTGCTTTTTTCTGTGCAATTATGCGAAAGGAAGCCATAAAAACAAAGTATCATGAAAGTCTTCTGAAGTCATAGTTGAAGTGATAGCTGCGTGTGAGGAACAGACCAGTGTTGTAATTGAAAAATAAAACAAAAACAAACTAGGAAAAATTGCTTTTGAATTGAAATAAAATGGTAACGAAATAAAATATAAATATTAGATTACTATTTAAACGCAAGTTAGAAATGTCGCCGTGGCAACTAATGGAAATAAGAGTTTAAGTTTAAAGTTGAAGTACTAAAATGACTAAAACTGAAATAAAAAAGGTAAATATAATAAAAAGATAAATTAAATATTTTTTAAAAAGCTAATAAATATGAAAAAAGCATAAAACAAATTCACAAAAATTTACACTAAATATTAAAATGAAAACTGAAAATTCAAAATAATAATCAATATTATTATAAGTACTAAAATTACAAAAACTGAAATAAAATAGTTAAGTATAAATGAAAAAATGAATAAATGACAAAAGCACAATCGCTGAAAATATTGAATTAAATGCAGTTTGAAATATTAATAAATATTATAATAGTATATAAAGAATTTTAAAATAACACTGCAATGGACAAAAATGTAAAAATCGCTTCTTAAATCGAGAACCACTGTGTCCAGATCGAGTGATTCAAATGATTCGTTCAGATTTGAGGTTTTCTCAGCCAGAAACATTGAAAAGATCTGAATCATGCACTAATCTCTCCTGAAGCTCTGGCAGGTGTGAAGACTTTCAGTGAACAGAGACTTACATTTCAGTGCGTGAATCATATGGTTCTCTTTCACGATTCTTCAATGTTGTTTTTGAAGCTTGAAAGCTCCGCTCACTGTTAACTGAATGGAAAAGAACGACCAGCACAGCCTTCAAAATCTATTATTTTGTGCTCCACATAAGAAAAAAGTCATACAGGTTTGTACCAATGTCAGGGTGAGTAAATATATAGACAGAATGCTCATTTTTGCGAGAAAAAAAATCAATGAATTCATTTGACCTCTACTACATAGGCTGCTTAAAAAGTCCAGTTGTTTAAGGACGGGATGGGGTAGCTCTTTCGCACATATCCGCAACACAACACCTCCCTACAGTAAGCTGCAGTAACTCCTCAGAGGCTCACGGGAGGGGCGAGCAGACGATCAGCAGAAAAACTAGAGGAGGGTAGGACAGGAATCCACCCCTGAGTTTTGGCCATTTGTCTCATCCTTCGAGTATCTAGTCTAGGCATCGGTGCTCAGAGGGTCCCAGGACTGCTTCGATTACCCCCTCATCTTCAATTACAGCGGCGGTGCAGCAAAGGAGGTTGTGCCCTTGAAAAAGTGATGGTGAGGGGCAGATGGAGAAACCCTAGTCTCAGTCGGCACTTACACACATTGTCTGATGTATATTATGTTTAAAAAGAGTGCAAGTGCTTTTGCAAAACAGCAAGCTCCAGTGTGATTGGCTGTTTTGGGAGTCATGTTGCACCAAGTTTTTATCTGCACACTCTGTCTGTGTAGATTTAGCATCTGTATTACATCATTCTGGGAACTTAAGGTTGTTACACACATAAGATAGCGGATCCTCTGCAGTGAATGGGTGCCGTCAGAATGAGAGTCCAAACAGCTGATAAAAAAAATCACAATAATCCACACCACTCCAGTCCATCAATTAATGCCTTGTGAAGCCAAAAGCTGCATGTTTGTAAGAAACAAATCCATCAAAAAGGCATTTTCACTTTAAACCGTTACTTCATAATCGACAATATTTCTTCCTCCAGAGGGAAAGTCATTTCAAATGAATCAGGAGAGAAATCTGCACAGATCAAGCACCGTTTACAAGCCAAAACAGCTCTAAACAAATATGTGGGTGGATTTTGAAGTGAGAGACAACAGGAGATGGACTTTTCCACTGGAGGATTACGGATATTACGGATTATGGACTCATATTTTGGCCAAAAGTGACAGTTTAAAGTTAAAACTGTCTTAATGGTGGATTTGTTTCTTACAAACATGCAGCTTCTGGCTACACGAGATGTTAACTGATGGACTGGACTGGTGTGGATTACTTGTGGATTATTGTGATGTTTTTATCAGCTGTTTGGACTCTCATTCTGACGGCACCCATTCACTGCAGAGGATAAACTGGTGAGAAAGTGATGCAATGCTACATTTCTCCAAATCTGATTTCGTAAAGAATCAAACTCATCTACATCTTAGATGGCCCGAGGGCGAGTAATGTTCAGTAAATTTTCATTTTGGGTGAACTATTCTTTTAAATAAACCTAAGCTTACTAGTTTATCTGTTCTAAATTATCTAAGCTAACAGAGTGTGTTAAAAATGTAAAAGATTGGATGACCAATACATTTCTCCTATTAAATTAGGATAAGACAGAGATATTATTTATTGGACCAAAAGACAGTACACAGAATCTCGTGGATTACAATTTGCAACTAGACGGATGTACGGTTACTTCCTCTACAGTCAAAAATCTGGGTGTTACAAAAACAGCATTCTTTCAGAAACATGTTACCTGTTTCTGATGCAGAAAAGCTAGTTCATGCATTCATGACCTCTAGACTGGACTATTGTAATGCACTGCTAGGTGGTTGTCCTGCATCTTCAATAAACAAGCTACAGGTAGTCCAAAATGCAGCGGCTAGAGTCCTTACCAGGTCAAGAAAATATGATCATATTACCCCAATTTTACAGTCACTGCAAAAGTCACTGACCTCAGTTGATGCCAACCCTGAAAAAACATACATAACTACCAAATTTTGCTACAAGTTTGATTGCATCATATAATAATTGCTGTTAATAGTGTTCAT
>NW_015664201.1:127091-131143 GCF_001515625.1 Sinocyclocheilus rhinocerous | reverse complement strand
TTATCTCAGGTTAGTATTTAATCTAGTAATTAGAGAATAATAGTAATGAGTTAAAATGCAGCTCAAAATTGTGAAATGTTGCTTAACCCTGGGTCCAATTGTGAAAAGACCACTCAAAGGTCAAAGATCAAAATCTCTCATGCTCAACTCAATAAGAAACGTCTGAAGCCGACCTGTCTGTCAGGAAGAGGAGGATAAAGCTAGTAATGAATCAGGAGCTCATGACAGGCTCAGAGCGATGCCGTCTCAGCGGATTGATATGCTCACACGCTTCAATCTCGTATGGACTTCACGTTTTCTATGCATGTGTACGTGCTGAGGCTTTGCTGCGGTCAGGCTGCCTTCAGCAGTCATTAGCATAGCAGTCACTGCAGTTTAATGATGTGCCTCCACCAGCCGGCTCTCAGATGCACGATAGGAAAATGGGATTCGGAGAAACAATGCCAAAAGCCTTCGGGCTAAAAAGCTGCGTGTGGGATGAGAGCCGCCCACACAGGCCCTCTGCTGACACCCACGAGAGCACGCTTACACACACACTCATTCACAAGCATATGGCAAAGAGCACTTCATCGCACACAGAAACACACAGGCGGGTCAGAGGCTGGACAACTGACTTGAGTATGAAATATCCTTCTGCGCCATGGCTTTTTGACACGGCATGATCTGTGTGTGGTGTTTGCCAAGCATCGCTATTATGGTCGTTCATGCTGAAGTTAGGGGTCAACATATTCCAAAATGCACATTACTGTTTAAAAGTTTGGGGTCAGTAAGATTTATTTAATAATACTTTTATTCAGCAAGGATGCATACAATTGATCAAAAGTGACAGTAAAGATATTTATAATGTTATTAGAGTTTCTTTTGAACTTTCTACTCATCAAAGAATCCTGAAAAATAAAACGGATCATGATTTCCACAAAATTATGAAGCAGCATTTATTCATCAAAGAATCCTGAAAAATAAAACGGATCATGATTTCCACAAAATTATGAAGCAGCACAACTGTTTTCAACATTGATAATAATCAGAAATGTTTCTTGAGCAGCAAATCAGCATATTAGAATGATTTCTGAAGATCATGTGACACTGAAGACTGGAGTAATGATGCTGAAAATTCAGCTGCGCATCACAGAAATCTATGAATCTATGAACGAATGAAAACAGTCTGTACATGTGTGTGTCTCTCTCAGGTCATCTGCAGGGCAAGGCCACTACTGAGGCGGAAAGCTTCCTCCGCCGGGCCTGAGGTGCGATGTGAGCGTTTCAGGAGGACGCCGGCCTCATCCCATCATGCATTATGCAGTCCATGGGCTGCCTACATTAAGCAGCCGTTTAATGCATACTGCATGAAGGCTTTGAACTGACATTCAGTAGATGTGTAGCCCTTCAGCAAGATGCCCAGATAGAAAAAAAACTCAAACAAGACGCAACGCAAAGGAAACTAGAGGAGTACAGGGTCCCTACATCACCCTAGGGGTCATATTCTACACCTCTACACGTCTGGAGTTAACCAATCACATTCAGACTCTTACTGAAAAGTAATTATAATCATTTGTGTTCATCTTGCGTTCATACGTTTGGCACAAAATAAGGTTGCTAATCATCCAAACAACACCAAATCCACAATAAAGCATGGTGGTGCAAGCATCATTATAGGTGAATTCCCAGTAAATTGGGATGCTTTTGGGATGCTTTTTTGGCATTCAGATGACTGGGAAAGTTCCAATTAACCTCAATTCACCCTATATTAATTCCATTTAATTTGATATATAATTAAGATATTATTATTATTATTAAAATTATTGATATTACTACTACTACCTTTAACATAAATATGTATTTATTAAAAAATAAAATAAATAAATAAATGTTTCGATATATAAATTACCTCTCATGTTTGGTCATTACATTATAGCATTATAATAGCCTATTTGGCTACTACATTAGCAGGTCACTGTATTAAAAAACACATTTAAAAACAACAAACAAATAAATAAATATATAAATAAAGCACATAAGCAAAAAAGCTTAACAATATTTTTATATATAATAATTTTATATGTTTATATATTATTATTATTATTATTATTATTACTACTACTACTACTACATTTACTAAATTTATTCAAAAAACAAACAAACAAATAAATAAATGTATATATAAATAACCTCTGTTATGTTTGGCTAAATAAAAACTACGTTATTAGCAAGTCACTATTTAAAAACACAAACAAACAAACAAAAAAAACAAATAATTAATTTGATATGATTTTACATAATATTATGATGTTAGAAAGTTTATTATAATTATTATTAATATTATTATTGCTGCTACTACCTTTACCATAATTAAATGTATTTAAAATAAATAAATAAATAAATAAATACATTTTTATATGTAATAATTTTATATATTATGATAAAATTAGAAATATTATTATTATTATTATTATTATTATTATTGCTGCTACTACCTTTACCATAATTAAATGTATAACTAACTAACTAAATAAATAAATACATATTTTTTTATATATAATTATTTTATATAATTTTATATAATATTATGATAACATTAGAAATATTATTATTATTATTATTATTGCTGCTACTACCTTCACCATAATTAAATGTATAAACAAACAAAAACAAAAACAAATAAATAACCTCTGTTATACTTGGCTAACCTTTAAATACTTAATACTTAATTATATATATAATTAAACACAAGATATAGTATAATGGTATTATCATAATATCCTCATGGTCTCACATAGCCACACTTTAGACTACTATTTGTATTAAGTCTGGTCTACTTTTAGTTTATGCTTTTGGTAGCTTATTGCCGAACAGACCAGGGTGGAAAAAAAAAATATATATTTTGTCTACATATTATGTCAAATTCAAAAGAAAAGGAAAATCATGTTTCCTACACGCCTCCTTTCAATAAACATTTCATGGCAAATATATGCGGTTGTACTCAAATCGGCTGACTGCAGTATCTATGAAAACATCATACAGTATATTTCAGCGACGCTGACACTCCAATATCCACAGCAGCAGACGCTCATGCCAAAGCTGAAGTGAAAACCTCCTTGTTAAGATCGGCCTTCCATAACAGCACCGCTTCAGCTGTCGTGCATTTCATACAGACGTAATGGATGTGGTTTATATCATCTGGCCCGGCTAAGCCTGTAAACTCCAAATTAAAGTCAGCCCTTCTTGCTGTGTTCTGATGAATAATGAATTATATATAAAAGTGTGCGGAAACGAGTCCCCCGTCAGCGGGTTTAACAAGCCTCTCACTCCTGCAGAGGCAGTTACCTTTAAAATCAGTGTGGAGCAATGAGGCCGACTGTATCAGAGACTCTCTGCAGCTCTGCATCCTTCAGTAGTCAAAGACACCCCGTCCACAGAGCAAATGACAGCAACTGGGACTTAGTGGCCTGCAAAACTGCAACATAAAATGGATTGAAATCTGCATTGCTGCAAATTATTCTGAAGATTTTAGCATCTTCATGCCCGTGGGTCCTCGGTAGGACAGTACTGCTCTAATCGTTCTACTATAATTGGAGATAAAAGAGCAGAGAAAGACTGTAAGAGTATGCAGTGGTATTATGGTATAGTGACAGTACCAGAATGCCACGGTACTGAAGGGGAAGCGCATTAATATACTATGTGTGACGGATCGGCTGTCTCACCCTCTAATTATCATCATTTTTTTGAATGGATGTCAATGGAGGAGAGGCTTCACTACGCTGAATAAACAGCTTTTTAGAGGAAACAGCTTATCATTTAATGAATCGACAGCCTGTCGGCTAATCTCCAACATGTTTTACACTAAACAATACTTTTGCATTTCTCATTCATTCCTATGGTAATCGTAAACGGCGATTGAGTGTCACACAACTCTGAATGAAATTCAATGATGTCAAGGCTGTACTGTGATTGGTTATTAAGGCACACGTGATCCAAGTTGACCGTTACGCTTTCTTCAATAGTAAGTAATACAGACCCTCTCATCTCCCAATAGTAAGACAATCTCTGCTCCT
>NW_015664201.1:117072-119246 GCF_001515625.1 Sinocyclocheilus rhinocerous | reverse complement strand
TATTATTATTATTATTATTATTATTACTACTACTACTACTACATTTACTAAATTTATTCAAAAAACAAACAAACAAATAAATAAATGTATATATAAATAACCTCTGTTATGTTTGGCTAAATAAAAACTACGTTATTAGCAAGTCACTATTTAAAAACACATGAAAACAAACAAAAAAAACAAATAATTAATTTGATATGATTTTACATAATATTATGATGTTAGAAAGTTTATTATTATTATTATTAATATTATTATTGCTGCTACTACCTTTACCATAATTAAATGTATTTAAAATAAATAAATAAATAAATAAATACATTTTTATATGTAATAATTTTATATATTATGATAAAATTAGAAATATTATTATTATTATTATTATTATTGCTGCTACTACCTTTACCATAATTAAATGTATAACTAACTAACTAAATAAATAAATACATATTTTTTTATATATAATTATTTTATATAATTTTATATAATATTATGATAACATTAGAAATATTATTATTATTATTATTATTGCTGCTACTACCTTCACCATAATTAAATGTATAAACAAACAAAAACAAAAACAAATAAATAACCTCTGTTATACTTGGCTAACCTTTAAATACTTAATACTTAATTATATATATAATTAAACACAAGATATAGTATAATGGTATTATCATAATATCCTCATGGTCTCACATAGCCACACTTTAGACTACTATTTGTATTAAGTCTGGTCTACTTTTAGTTTATGCTTTTGGTAGCTTATTGCCGAACAGACCAGGGTGGAAAAAAAAAATATATATTTTGTCTACATATTATGTCAAATTCAAAAGAAAAGGAAAATCATGTTTCCTACACGCCTCCTTTCAATAAACATTTCATGGCAAATATATGCGGTTGTACTCAAATCGGCTGACTGCAGTATCTATGAAAACATCATACAGTATATTTCAGCGACGCTGACACTCCAATATCCACAGCAGCAGACGCTCATGCCAAAGCTGAAGTGAAAACCTCCTTGTTAAGATCGGCCTTCCATAACAGCACCGCTTCAGCTGTCGTGCATTTCATACAGACGTAATGGATGTGGTTTATATCATCTGGCCCGGCTAAGCCTGTAAACTCCAAATTAAAGTCAGCCCTTCTTGCTGTGTTCTGATGAATAATGAATTATATATAAAAGTGTGCGGAAACGAGTCCCCCGTCAGCGGGTTTAACAAGCCTCTCACTCCTGCAGAGGCAGTTACCTTTAAAATCAGTGTGGAGCAATGAGGCCGACTGTATCAGAGACTCTCTCATCCTTCAGATCCTTCAGTAGTCAAAGACACCCCGTCCACAGAGCAAATGACAGCAACTGGGACTTAGTAACTGCAACAACTGCAACATAAAATGGATTGAAATCTGCATTGCTGCAAATTATTCTGAAGATTTTAGCATCTTCATGCCCGTGGGTCCTCGGTAGGACAGTACTGCTCTAATCGTTCTACTATAATTGGAGATAAAAGAGCAGAGAAAGACTGTAAGAGTATGCAGTGGTATTATGGTATAGTGACAGTACCAGAATGCCACGGTACTGAAGGGGAAGCGCATTAATATACTATGTGTGACGGATCGGCTGTCTCACCCTCTAATTATCATCATTTTTTCGAATGGATGTCAATGGAGGAGAGGCTTCACTACGCTGAATAAACAGCTTTTTAGAGGAAACAGCTTATCATTTAATGAATCGACAGCCTGTGTCGGCTAATCTCCAACATGTTTTACACTAAACAATACTTTTGCATTTCTCATTCATTCCTATGGTAATGTAATGTGATTGGTTATTAAGGCACACGTGATCCAAGTTGACCGTTACGCTTTCTTCAATAGTAAGTAATACAGACCCTCTCATCTCCCAATAGTAAGACAATCTCTGCTCCTTCCCCTTTGGACACTTTATTCCCCGTTTTGGACTTTTTATGTTTATTTTCTGTTAAATAAAAGCCTCTCCGTCGTTTGCTCCTCCCGCCACATATGGTATATGAAACACTCACCATAGTATTATCATGGTAGATACTGTATTACCCCGTGAAAAGTAACATACATATATATATATATATATATATATATATATAAATACTGAATTATTTTTTTAAATCCAATAAATCAAAGAAATAACCAGCAGATTTATA
>NW_015664201.1:113789-117019 GCF_001515625.1 Sinocyclocheilus rhinocerous | reverse complement strand
ATTCTGTGGGAGAAAAAAAACTGTTAACAGAATTTCAGGATAAAAAGTAACAATTGACAGATATAAACTACAAAAAATCAGAAATGCGAGATATACAAACTCAGAATTGTGAGAGAAAAAAAGAGAAAAGTAACACAAAAAAAGGAATTATTTGTTTTAATAACATTATTAATCAAATTTATATTTAGATAATTATATATAAAAACAGTTTGAAAAATATTTTAATTGATAAATCTGCTGGTATTTTTTTTTATTAATTAAATTTAAAAAAGGTTGAATTTTATTTTCAATATTTTAATATGCTCTGAACTACACACGCATTCAAATTAATTGGCCAAAATATGCAAATGTTGGTTAAATATGTCATTTCATTTTCATTTTGTGGGCATTAATTTATTAAATTGTATATAATTTGAAATACCACAAAATGATACTGTGAAATACCGTACTTTGATCATTAATTTTACTTAAACCTAAAAATTAAAATACTGTCATAAATTCTCACCCTCACGTAGTTCTCCAAAAATCATGAAAAATACAATAATAAAAAAATAAATATATATATATAGTTTAAAATATTTTTTATATAAACAGCACACTATTGTTCAAAGGTTTGGGGTCAATAAGATTTTTTGAAAATGTTTTTGAAAGTCTCTTCTGTTCACCAAGGCTCCATTTATTTGATTAAAAATACAGTAAAACAGTAATATTGAGAAATATTACTCCAATTTGGAATAACTATTTTCTATTGTAATATATTTAAAAATGTAATTTATTTCTGTGATCAAAGCTGAATTTTCAGCATCATTACTCCAGTCTTCAGTGTCACATGATCTTCAGAAATCATTCTAATATGCTGATTTACTGCTCAAGAAACATTGCTGATTATTATCAATGTTTCATATTTCTGTGGAATTAGAAAGGTTTTTTTGTATTTTGGTTAAAGGTATTTTGTTGTCAGTGAAGCAGTGCGGTTCTACAGTCCCTCACAACAGCACTCCAAAAGACACACAGACTGTGGATTTACATACAATGTACCATGATGATACAAGGAGAAACCAAAGAAATCCCTCCACAAACACACACACGCACAAACACACACACGCACACGCACACACACAGGCGTGAGGTGAATGTAATAAGGACAGCTCCTCTGCAGCATGAGAGAGGTGAGTAGAAAGCATCTCGTCCTCATAGCTCATCACACTCCACACTCTCTGTTTAATTAGAGCAAGAGAAACCCAGCCGAGCGCTTTCAGATTTTCCTCAGACAGAAAAAGCACAGAGCGAGAGGGCGAGACGTGGTGATCCTCCACTGCTACGTGCTAAAAATAGCCAGCCCCGATAAAGGCCATTTCTATTCACATTGTTCTCACTTTTACCAACTTCACTTCTGCGAGCGCGGGGCGTTTAGCGTCTGCGAAAGGCTCTCATTTCTCTGAGAGAGAGAGGGTTCAGGAGGGATGTTTCTGCATGTTGACTCTTTAAGAGCAGACACATGCTTGAAGTCCTAATCAGTGAGGACAAGCAGACAGACACGAGCAGACACGCTCCAGTGAACAGGAGGAGCTGACCGCATTACTGCCGGGCGAAAAGGCCATCTGACACCCTACGGCTCTGGAGGAGAGAGAGCCAACGAGTGGCCAACACAGACTGAGGAATGAAGGATTCTGATGCAGAAAACTAAATAGAGATAAATAGAGGGAGCAGGCTGCACACACACACACACACACACAAAACAAAATTATTATTGTTACTACTACTACTACTAATTATTATTATTATTATTGTTAATAATAATAATAATAAATAGATAAATCAAGTATTCTAAAATACAATAGCTTTTTTGGAGGAATAAACAAAAATGTAACTTTATTCACTAAAAATCTCAAAGAATCAGTTGATTCACATCACAGAATTGGTCAGAATGATTCCTTCACAAATTAGGCTGATTCAGTTGTCAGTTCTCATCTGAATGACTTGATTTGATATTTGATGTGATTTGATTTGCTTTTTATTATTATTATTATTATTATTAATGTAATTGCATGAAAAGGAGCGACCAGTACTAGTATCAGTAAAATTCTAAATGTATCCTTTTTGTTCAGTCAGTATATCCAATGAATCAATAATGACATTTATTGTCACCTGTTTTCAGTAGTAACATATATTGTCGAAGTTTCACTATTGAAAGGGTCCTGGATGTACATACAGGGATCTTCATTGAAGCAAATGGAAAATAAAGACGTGAGACTCTTCCAGAAGATTCACAGAGCAGCTCTTATACAGCAGCACTGAAGTATGTAATGGCTGGCAGACGGAGATGTAGACTGAGAAGATCATCTCACGCGAGGATAAAAGAGCGCGAGAGCCAGAAGATGCCAAGCAGAAGTGAAAGATGATGACAGAGAATGAGAGCATGAAAACAAATGAGTGCCTATGTGAATGAGAAACAGGACCGAGGAAAACCGAGCGCCTTTTCAGAACACAACAAACTGGTAGTACCACAAAATAAAAATAATACATTTATAAGAATAGATAATACATGAAAAAAAATCATTATAAATGAATATGTTATCATCTTCAACCAGTCCTTGACAGGAAAGTTCTATATAGTAAATATAGTACAGTGAATGATGTATCAGATTATTGGATGGTACTGTTTGACATATCATCTGTGTATCATGTGTATTAATATTTTTCAAATGCCATAAAGCATTTGAAAAAAGGGTTAATATATATATAGTGCCACTTGAAAGTTTGGGAACCCCTTGCAGAATCTGTCAAAATGTTAGTAATTTTAACAAAATAAGAGAGATCGCACAAAATGCATACAATTTTTTTTTTTTATTTAGTATCCTGAGTAAGAAGTAACATTCACTGATGCTCCAGAAGGAAACACGATGCATTAAGAGCCAGGGGGTGAAAACTTTTGAACAGGATGAAGAATTGGATATTCCATTTTGGATCCACATTTTTCTAATTTTGTAGAAATATAATTTTTTTCCATTTAGTACTGCCCTTCGGAAGCAACAGAAGATACTTGCATGTTTCCCCGAAAACAAATCAAGTACAATTTACCTTGATCTTCAAATTCAAAAAGTTTTCACCCCCCGGCTCTTAATGCATCGTGTTTCCTTCTGGAGCATCAGTGAATGTTTGAATCTTTTTTAATAGTTGTGTTTGAGTCCCTCACTTGTCCTCAGTGTGAAAATATGGATCTCCAAATC
>NW_015664201.1:111870-113733 GCF_001515625.1 Sinocyclocheilus rhinocerous | reverse complement strand
AAATATGCAAAAGATGCTGGAAAACTGAAGAATCTGCAGGAGCTGGAGGATTTTTCTGAAGAACAGTGCTCAGTTTAACTGTTCAGAACAAACAACGGACTCATGAACAACCATCACAAAACAAAAAACAGTCGTGGATCATCCAGGTAACCACACACAGTATTTTTGTGGTTTTAATAATTTCAGCTATTTTTTTGTCTTGTGGACTAAATGTAAACATCTATATATATATGGTAGATGTTCAAACTGTGGTATTACCATAGTACCATGTTAAAAAGTCCAACATGAACAAAACAATGACAACATGGAATTACTACAATATTACCATGTTACTACTGTACTGTATGTCCAGACTTGGGAACATTTCAGTTGTATTGCTGTCTATGGGAGGGTCAGACAGCTCTCAGATTCCATCAAAAATATCTTAATTTGTGTTCCGAAGATGAACGAAGGTCTTACGAGTTTGAAACGACATGAGGGTGAGTAATTAATGACAGGATTTTTGGGAAAATGAGAAACAAAGTAACTGGCGTTACTTATTTAAAATAGTAACTCAGATATTTTCTTGTAAATTAAAAAGTAATGCGTTACATTACTAGTTACTTGAAAAAAGTAATCTGATTACATAACTCGTGTTACATGTAATGCGTTACCCCCAACACTGCTGGCCTGGTACTATAACAAAAAACAATGATAACCACAGAACCTAGTATTATCATGGTACCACAATCAGAACAATACTATTTCTATAGTAGGCCTACACATCCAAAAACATGCCATGATATATGTCCAAAACAATGGCTTTACCAAGACACATAAAAAAGCATGATATTACCAGGATACTGTACTTTGTTCATACATTTAACTTCATGAAAAATGTGGTTAAAAGCAAAATACCACAGTTTTACTCTACTCATAATACTGTAACTGTAGCAACTTTGGTACCTGGACGGAAACTACAGTTACCATGGTAAATATATGTGAGGAAAAAGAGAGAGTGATAAAGAGTGATTGACATGATCATGTATATCTCAAATAACGAGGCTGACAGACTGTCTGTCTGGCAATCTCTGTAAATCACTGCAAAATGGCCCTCCATTACAGCTAATACTCAGAGCCATTCAGCAGCACGCGACACTGATGACAGCCCGCTTACGCTAACAACACTGATAACAAGTCAATCCAATCATTCAGCATTACAGTGCATCTCAAAACATCTCTGTGTTGACGACAGCCGGCACTCAAGGCTCTGAAGCATTAGCGGGATTTAATTCGTCATCTTCTGTCTGGGACACGTTTAATCGCAATGACAGAGTGTGTGAACAGCGGTCGTCAGATTTCTAATATGCACATGATGTATCCATGCATCTGTGCTGCTAACAGGGAAGAAAAGCAGAAAATTGAATGGATCAGTGCACGTCAATAGGGAGTTTTGGGCAGGATTAAAGACGGAGGGAAGTGAGATATATGAAAGGTCAGGGGAACACCTGCTGCGCGTGACGCTGCGAGCGATCAAGCCCTCAGAGCCGCACACGCGATCACAGACTTGTGATAGGAAACAAACGCAAGTAAAAAGGGGGAAAACAGCACTCTGCTTCCCCACAATCCCCCTCACAGAGAGCAAACAACAAACACAATCAACTCGTCATTCCTAAACTCTGGAGGACTGACTAAACTTTCCGTTGTGAAAAAACCCAAACGGAAATGGACTGCAAAAAAGTTTATTGCCAAACAGACTTATACTTCGCTTTAAGCTAAAAAAAATGACCTAGTTTTAGGACATTGCATTGAATCGTGGTAATACAGTGTTGTTTTGGATATCTAACCTGGTAGTGTCATGATAGGGCTGCATGATTTGAGGAA
>NW_015664201.1:111568-111860 GCF_001515625.1 Sinocyclocheilus rhinocerous | reverse complement strand
GAAAAAAAAAAAAAAAAAAAAAAGAGAAAAATTGTGATTGTATCGAAGCTGGTTTCTGCCATAAAAAAATAAAAAAATAAAAATATATATATACACACACACACACACATATATATACATATAAATACATACATACACATATACATATATATTAGGGATGTAAAGGTATGAACATTTTTTATCACGATTATAGTGACCAACATTATCACGGTTATCAGTATTATCACGGTATTGTTAAAATGTGCTGGAGATGTTCAAAAAGTACCGACACATAAATCACTTCACCAAGTTT
>NW_015664201.1:97684-109258 GCF_001515625.1 Sinocyclocheilus rhinocerous | reverse complement strand
TGATTTGAGGAAAAAAAAAAAAAAAAAAAGAGAAAAATTGTGATTGTATCGAAGCTGGTTTCTGCCATAAAAAAATAAAAAAATAAAAATATATATATACACACACACACACACATATATATACATATAAATACATACATACACATATACATATATATTAGGGATGTAAAGGTATGAACATTTTTTATCACGATTATAGTGACCAACATTATCACGGTTATCAGTATTATCACGGTATTGTTAAAATGTGCTGGAGATGTTAAAAAAGAACCGACACATAAATCACTTCACCAAGTTTTGTATTTAAAAATCAACAAACAACAAATAAAATGACTTTTTGTTTTGTCTTTTTTGTCAAATCGCGGTAATCTAATACGGTTTAAATGATAATTAAAAGATGAAACGGTAATACTAAACGTGGGGAATTTTATCATGATTTATCGTCAAACCGGTAATCGTTACATCCCTAATATATATATTATATATATTTCCTTGCAATTCCGAGTTTACATCTCACGATTACGTTTTTTTTTGTTTCTGCCACAAAATTAAAAATAAAAAAACAACATTTTATCTCACAATTTTGAAAAAAAAATTTCTCGCAATTGTGAGTTTCTCCTTATTCAGTTTTTTTTTCTCAAAATAACGAGAAAAAATTTCAGAAATGTAAGAAATAAATTCAAAAACTGAATTGTGAGATAAAGGACCCTATCACACACTCGCCACAATGCGGCGCCAGGTGCGACACAAGTGTTTTTTGCTAGTTTCAGCCTGACGCAGTTATCATTTTCATGTCCTGCGCCACGCTGTTTAAATAGCAAATGCTCATGGGCGTGCTGGTCTGAAAACGAGGTGTGTTCAGGCGCATTGTTGGCGAGTTGCTATTTTGAGGCAACCGAAATAGACTGTGCCATTGACCAACTAAAACCTGGTCTAAAGTCAATGGCACAGTAGCTTTTTTGTTATTTAAAGAGCGCGTTAGTATAGGCGGGTCCACATCGCGCGTACACTCTGCTTATTACACGTACAGGGATGCACAGCAGCACACAAACATGCCAAATATTAAAAATAAAGGATCACAATGTAAAAGATTATTATTGTGTAGGCTACATAAATATAAAAATGCCTACATGTCATAATGGATAGTCATTGCATGTATCAGAAACATTTGCGCCCATTTGTGCGCTCATGGGCGTGCTGGTCTGAAAACGAGGTGTGTTCAGGCGCATTGTTGGCGAGTTGCTATTTTGAGGCAACCGAAATAGACTGTGCCATTGACCAACTAAAACCTGGTCTAAAGTCAATGGCACAGTAGCTTTTTTGTTATTTAAAGAGCGCGTTAGTATAGGCGGGTCCACATCGCGCGTACACTCTGCTTATTACACGTACAGGGATGCACAGCAGCACACAAACATGCCAAATATTAAAAATAAAGGATCACAATGTAAAAGATTATTATTGTGTAGGCTACATAAATATAAAAATGCCTACATGTCATAATGGATAGTCATTGCATGTATCAGAATTAGGCTACCTATTTGCTTGCGCACCAGCAGCTCCGTTTCATTTCTGGAGATGCGTTCTGTCTTTGCGCTTGCAAATTCCGCCGTGTAAATAGCGAATCCGCCAGGGCACGAGCACAACTGGCTCTTAAAGGGAATGGGAGATGAGACTCTGATTGGTTTATTGCACGTTATGCCCAAAACACACCCATTACTCATTAAAAGAATAGGGACAACGCTTTTAGACCACGCGCCGACCGTTTTTCCCGTCGTTAAACTAGCAAAGTGGATTCGGACACGCCCTAAGTGCACCTGCGCCATACGCTTTAGACCATGTGCTTAGATCGTTAAAATAGGGCCCAAAAAGTTTTTACATTTTTTTATTCCGTAGTGGAAATGAGTTTCCATACAACTGCGATTTAAAATGCTCTGCTTGTTTGTAGATCTGCACAATTTGGCCAAAAATTTGTGAATATCAGTATGACTATAACAATAATAATTATAAAGATAATTCACTTTAAAAAGTATTTAAGAAAAATACAATTATGATAATTTCATTAGACAGAACAAATTACAATAGTAATATTTAATTCGCCTACGTCAGTTCACCTTTGACCCTGATAATGATTTCCGGCTGTCAATATGGTTTTAGCACAATTGGAATTCCGGCATTGACCCGTGGCCTTTTAATGATCTCCGGCTGTCAATATGACTTATGGTTAAAGTATGTGTGGAATTTCGGCATTGACCCACGACCTCCGGGGTGTAATATGAAGACTGAACAATTTGGAAGAGTGACAGGCCATAAATGAACTTTTTAGGAACGCTTTTGACCTTTCACATGCGGGGGCATCTGGTGACCACATGTCTGGCCACGATCCATGTGGTGTGTTATGCTCTTTCTCTATGTATGGGGATGTAAGAAGGATATTGGTTTTAAGGACAATATCAAAATAAGTAAAATAATTGTAACAGATCATAGGGGGCTATCACAATATGCACACACACACACACAGAGAGAGAGAGAGAGAGAGAGACACACAAAGAGCTATCAGAGATGTGTGACAGACACTTGAACAATGGTGATATTTAGTGTCAGTGTGCTTATTCAGAGATCCTCAAACAAGTCCTGCTTTATGGATTTCAGTTCCTGCGCCTTAGGACAACCTTAAATGGATCATTGTTTAATGAACTTTGTTACGACTTCCCAATAATTACCCATTTGGATGACGATTTGTCATGCTCTATTTTTAGATTTCAGTTCCTGAGCTCTAGGCCGACCTTAAATCGACTCATTGTTTAGGTCGTGTTAATGAGCCTGGGAAGTTTGGACCGTGAAATTATGATTTGTCACATAATACAACAGGAAAATGACCACTCGCATGTGTGTTAATGCATTACTGAACTGTTTGACTATTCTGTTAGTCGTTATAGTCTCATTGTCGAGAGAAATATATTGTAATGTATGTTTGAGAATAAATGCTACAAGTTATCGCTCAAAGTGTATAGAGAATGTAAAGCTGACGTCACGCCGCGTTCAGTTCTGGGAAACGTCTTTGTTTATCCGCCATACTGGGAGGATAGCGCTGCCTTTCCGCTATTGAGTTTAGGGCAGTAGTTTCATTTTCTGTCGTGATTGTGAAAAAATTTCACCATTGTTTATCATTCATGCTGCATTGAGAATTGCAATAGTAACTCAGATCATCGTTCTGAGAAAAAACTGGACAGTTTAATGTGTTTTTTCGCCTTTTCTACGTGTAAAAACACCAAAGGAAGCAGGTCGTGGAGATGACGTGAATACGTCGGATAGTAAGTCTATTAATAATGTCACCGATTAAACCCACTGCCTATCACTCAATAAAAGAATCACATTGCTACGTGTTTTTGAAAGTTTTGATTTTGTTTGGTTTAATAATTAACATTAACTTTGTGAGTATGACTCTCAAGGATTTGATTTTGGTTGTCATTTGTTGAAATAAATATGAAAAAATACAGTGTGTTCGTGTCTGTCAAAATTCTACAAAACCTAAGTGAAAAAAATTAGATTTTTCATTTTATCATGCAAAGCGATAAAATGGCTTCTCTTCCCTGCAAACGACACAATGAAGAATGCTAATATTTAACTTCAAGGCAAAAACAAAACAAGATAAACAGGTATCAGTATTAATTTCAGCATTTGTAGCAGAGGGCGATCCTCCCAGAATGCCGGCAGCGCCCCAGCATGCAACGCGGCGTGATGTATGTACAATGAGACGATAACATCTAGCACAGTGGTCGCCAACCCGTCGATCGCGATAGATCTTTATCACTGTCCCAGTAGATCCCAAAAAAACAGTAAAATAAGTACAAAAATGCATTACATTTCTGGGGTTATATTAATGTATCACTGAAGGGAACTGTCTTGAGAAAAGTTTCGATGGCAATGGCATTTTCTTCTCCGTATAAAGCGCAACTCTGCTTTGTTTACAGCGGTAACCAAGGAAACGCTATAGTGCGGTCGGTTCATAAGCAGTGTTGCCAAGTCCGCGGTTTTCCCGCAGAATTGGGCTACTTTAACACCGTTGCTGCGGGTTGAAGCGACCCCAATAATGTGATATTTAGTCCCTGGAATGTGAATTTTACTTGAAGATCCCCGCCGAAAAACGTGTATTTTACCCCGGAATGCGATTTTTAGACCGAGGTCAGGGATCTTGGGCCTAAAAAGGTTGGTGACCACTGGTCTAGCAGAATAGTAAAGTACAGTTTAGAGGTCAGAGGTCAGAGGTCAAACAGGAAGTCATCAATCAAAAAAGTTGACACAAGGTCCTCCATATTTACTACTATCTGAACTGGCCATTTTACCCAACCTTCATCAGTATGATTTTAATGGGGATGATTTGCGGAGCGCGGATCGTTAGTATTCATGTGGAGAGGCTGGGAGGGACTTTCACTCATATTTATAGTCTATAAGGACATTAAGGAGGGTTTTAAATATAGTCCTGGGTTTTTGATCCGCCCGCCACATAAAAATATATGAGTTTTCACTCAAACAGCAAATTCAGCACACGCCTATTCCTAGTTATTTTATGCTTTGGTGAATTGCTGGCAAATTTGAATGAATTCATACAATGTTATTAGTTTCATACGATCTGCTCAATGTTATTAGTATGTTTCATACGATCTGCTTATGCCTCACTGCTTGATATATATTTTTAAATAAACATTTCTATTATATAATATACATTTTTATTTTTATTTTTATATTTATATTATATTATATTTCTATTTCTTTTTTTTAAAATTTTTTATATATTTCTGTATGAATCGCATCATCCAGATTAATACAAAACTGCCATCTCACAAAATAGTGATGTTTTTCTATGCGATCAAGTTGGCTATATCAGTTAGGATTTTTATAATAATAAACAATTATATAAACAATAAACAACAAATAAAATGACTTCTCCCTTTTCTAGGCAAAAAAACAAAACAAAACAAACAAACAAAAACACTCCACAGATCCTGAAATTACTTCATACAGTAAATCATAAAAAAAGGATTTTGGATAGCAAGCTAAATTTCTAATTCTAAAAAAAAAAAAATAATTATATATATATATACTGTATATATATATATATATATATATATTTTTTTTTTTTTTTTCCTAGAGGTAAACTTTGTTAGATGATGTACCGTTCTTTTATTTCTGTTTAAAGGAGTTATTTTTGCACCATCAGCAGCACCAGACAATCTGTTTGTTTGAGTGGCCTGATGTGACAGTATCAGCTCAACCGATGGTGAGATTTTTGGCGCAAAGCTATTGTAACTGTTTGTCCAAACTATGTATTATCAGCTTCAGATGACATGCCTAAAGACCTCTTAATAGCTTTTGGAAGAATTAATCACTTTTTAAATCACATTTGCCATTGTAGCCTCCAATCTTTGAAAGATTTGCAGTTCCTACCAGTCAACCCTTTTTAATTCATCAAAGCTGATTTACTTGTATCTGGTGCTTAGTGAGGAGATTTGCTCAGGTAATAACTATGACGATACAATTACAATTTTTTTTGTATTTAACAAACACCTTTCTGAGTGAGATTCTTGTCAGGTTCAGAGTGGATTTTCATAGATGCTACTCCTGTTTCCACAGCGTTCATTACAGAGTCACACATCCATCAAGCGTGCCACACTCTCCTGGGAAAACTGATGGAGTTATTAGTGCCGTATAAAACTTATCATGAAGTTATTACACCGCTGCTGCCCTTAACACAGCTGGAATAACCACTGCAATTCAGCAACCTATGTGCTTCGGATGTACAAACACAGTTTTAAATCCAGACTGAGAACTACTGGAACAAGTGAAGACTTTTTTGTTTCATTTTCCAACTTACTATTGTTATGCACTGCAAACAAACAAACAAACAAACAAACAACAAAATATTTTCTTACTCCGTCTTTCTGACTTGTTTTCCACAAATATCTCAACAATCTTAAATCAAAAGATAAACTTACTTGAGAAAATATTAAGTTGTGTTTTCTGAAAAATCTATAAAAAATTAAGTGAGATTAAGCCTAAAAGAAAAAAAAGAGAAATATTCTTGAAAGAATCACAGATTCTTACCGCAGTTTTTGTGTCTTCTGGTTTTAAGAATAAACTCACTTTTATAAACTTCTAAACTCAATATTTTAAGTTTTTTTTTTTTTTTTTTAATTTGAGATTTTTTTTGAGATTTTGCTTCTCAAGTAAATGTATCTTGATTTAAGAATGTTTAGATATTCGTACTGGAAAACAAGACAAAAATACTAATTACAAAATTTGTTTTTCTTCTTGTGTATATGATTAAACATAATATCTAAAAATACCTAAACAAGATACATTTATTTCAGAAGCAAAATTAAATATTTATATAATTATGCTAATCATTTATAAGATATTATACTATGTACATATAATCATTATTTTAGAGTATATTTTTAATTAAGTTTTTTTCTTTAGTCCATTTCTTTATTAGTTTGCCCTTGTTCTAAGCATACATTTTGTTTTGTTCAGATTTATTTTTTGAAACAAAAAACAAACAAACAAATAAATAAAATATGAAATTGAGGGGAAAAAAGTAAAAAGAAAATACTGATTCAGCAAATTATATTTTGCAATGCACTGCAACAAAAAGTATTTACAGTGTAGAACATTTTACGGTTTCTTTCCGCAGTTTATGATTAAAATCAACAAACAATAGAAACGCGAGACAATCTGCTCTGAATAGCTGACTCTTTCTTAGGGGAGGGATATGAATAGACAGACAAAATTAATATGCTGGTGACGGTGTGAAAAAGTGCTGAGCGGGAGAGCCGAGGGGGTGGCACAGCAAGTCAGAGTTACAGAAGAATTAGAATAGAGTAAAACAGCAATGAATATGAAACGGGGTGGCTGTATAGTCACTGCTAAAGCGCAAAGTCAGGATCAGTCCCATCTGTCTGTGCGCCACCCGCAAGCCCAAAGGATTTGAGGGTTTGCTTTCTGTCCTCAAAGTGCCCCCAAAAAGTGTGAGTTCCTCTGCAGTAGTCTTGGAGTTATTAAGAAAGTTATCTGTAATTGTTAGCAGTTAAACTACAAATCAAGCTATCAACTGATTATCAGTGAATCGAAGGGAAGGTGCTATCATTTTTATTTCTGGCCTAAACCCTTATTTTTAGATCAAATTAAAGCTGGGTAGCACAATCTAGCTCCTGTAAATCTAATTTCCAGCAGAGTTGAGTTCCTGCTCTAATCAAACACAATACTGAAGGTCTTGGGAGTTCACTTGAAAATTGCAGGCAGGTTTGTTAGATCAGGACTGAAGCTTCGCTCTGCAGGATGGCAGATTTCCGGGAAAAGGAACAAACACTCTGGAATTGAACAGAAAGCCCTTGGAAAATCATTAAAAACATGTTAAATATTTTTACTTTCACACTCCTTTTCACTGGCAATGAGAGAGAGCGAGTTAGATGAAGAAATGAGGAGAAAATGAAGAAACGAATAAGGGAAAGCAGAGACATAACAGATATACTGGTGAATTTTTAACAGAAGTTCTTCTATGGTTAAACAGAGAGAGCCTACAATAGCTGTAGAAAGCTCTCTGCTAGCATTTGCATTCATCTCAATAGCTTTTGTTTTGCATGGTGAAGATTTTCACTGAGAAATTGCTAGTAAATAGCACAAATAATTACAAAGAAACAACATTAGTAACACTTTGAATTAAATGTGAAAATCTGAAGCAGAAAGACTGAAATAGTTTTTTCTTGTAAAACACTCCAATAATCTTTTTTTATTTAAAACTATAAATAAAAATCACTTTACAGTGAATGCATTTCAGTTCATGTTGTTTAATAATCAGTATACTTGAATATGTCCACTGCAGTTCACATTTTTATAGGTTTTAAAAGAAAGAAGTCCCTTATGCTAATTTATTAAATATTGTGAAATATAATTTCAATTGAAAATAACTGTTTTCTTTGTTTTTGCTGTGATCAAAGCTGAATTTTCAGAATCGTTACTTCAGTCTCACGTTATCCTTCAGAAATAAATCTAAAATGTTTTTAAAAACCCTCAAAATTCAGCTTGAAAAATTCAACATGAGGGTGAGTAAATGACATATTTGTAATTTGTGGGTCAACTATCCTTTTAAAAACATTGCAGATATAGAAAAGATTCCATTATTAAAGAATTACTCATATATGGGGATCATAAATAATAAATAATATGAGGCAGAAGTACACACTACAGTCTTTCTGGTCTATAGTGATCAAACAGGAAATTCAGCACCATGGACAGAGGCAACATAATTCAGCACTACGGACAGTTCACAGTCACCTGGGCAAAGGCCCACAGAACACCAGCATCTCTGCCTAATCCAAAACAAATGAGGAGAAGAAGAGCAGAGAGGTTTTGACACGGAGGACTTTCAGCAGTAGTTAGTGGAGATTGATTGTTCAGCAGGGGATGATCTAAAAGAGAGCATTGAGGAGGTAAAATCTCATCAATACTGTATTTCAAACACAAGTGGATGGAAGTCATGGCCGTAGACGTCAATATCTTGCTTTGCTTTGGCAATCATCCATACAGAAACGCTTACACACACAAACACAAGCACAAGCGTGATAGTGCACTAAAAGGACCGTTCACATTTGAGATACAAATGCGATCTGGATCAAAGATGAAGTGGCTTTAAAGGTGTGTGTTTGTACTGTAAATGTGAATGTGTGTACTGGGAGGGAGGTTCAGACGGCGACAGAAAACAAAATGCACAATCCCATAGCAAGGAAAACATGTTTCCTTCATGTCAAAGTCAGCAAACAAAGAAAGATCAAATGACACTGCATTGAAATTTTTGCAAAACACCTAACATGGGGTGGACACCTATGGGGTGAAAACATGGGTTATTCCCACAGAAAAGTACAGAATACTTCTGTCTGAACTTCTTTTTTTTAGGTTGTTATGCAAGAACTGAGCTAAAGGGAAAATGATCATCAAGAAGTATATGTTGAGCTTACAGGAATAGTTCAATAGAAAATGTACTCACCCTTAGGCCATCCAATATGTAATTCTGACGGCACCCATTCACTGCAGAGGATCCACTGGTGAGCAAGTGATGAAATGCTACATTTCTCCAAATCTGATGAAGAAAGCTCTACATCCTGGATGGCTGAGGGTGAGTATATTTACAGCAAATTTTCATTTTTGGCTAAACTATTCCTTTAACCACTTGGCCAAGCCAAGAATAAAATCACATTCTGAGTGACAACAAGAAATCAACAAAATACTAGGCCATTCATTCCTATATCTTTGTCCACTCATCTGGTTCACTTTTCCTTCACTTCCATCGTGAGCCCGATCCAGTCTGGAACTCATCTCTGAATCATTCAGGTCTGCTCATCATGTTCAAAATGAAGACCAACATAAATTATCTGTCATGTCAAACGCATTAATGAGCAGAAAGCCTGATTGTGTTGACACTGGCTTATATATATATATATATATATATATATTAATAATTTGAAACAGCCTTCAAAATGAGACAGCCTTTGTTGTGCTGCTGTGATCCATTTGGTATTTGAATGCAGCCTCTGAATCGGGACTGTTGCTTTAGAACTTCTCTATGTAAATTACCGATTGGCTACGGAGTATGTGAGCAGCACAGAGTGGGCTCTGATTGGCTAAGGTTTCCGCATGCGAAGTTCAAAGCATCTTCAACTTTGATTCTTTTTTCCATGTTATGTCTCTATCTGTTTTAGCACAAAACTCTAACAAAACCTAAGGTAGGTAAGTGGAGAGAACACGCAAACATTCACACACTTCACTCTTGCCGTTTATGGGACGTCCGGTCCTCTCCATGGACAAATTTACACACACTGCTATAAACTCAGACTCATTTTGGCCCTGGAAAATATATAGCCATTATTCCGCAGTCAGCTGACGTGGGACGCAAAAGCGGGAAAGCCCCGAATTCATCTGGACAGGCACCTCGCACACTGAACACACTTACAACAGGCTGAGTCACAGCCAATACACTGGAGATCCACAAGAAAAATATAATCCAGTGCTAAGTCCTGGAAAACACTAAAGGAGTCATGGAAGACACTCACTTTCGCTAATATGAGACAGAATAAATGTCTTCAATCTCTGTCCCAAGATACAATATAAACTAAATGTAGTTCTACTGGTGATTGGTTGTTTTTGTCTTTTGATGGCAGTGCTGCTCATCAAACGCAAATGATCAATTATTGATCATTTGAATTGGTGGTAAATATTTTCTTAAGGTCAGATAAAAAAAAACAAAACAAGGCAGAGTGATGTGAACCGCATTAGGACTCTGGTGAAGCACTGGGGGCAGAGGGTTCCTGTGGAGACCATTTTCAAAAAGATTTTCCTGCTCCCACATATGGAATGGGATGCGATGTTTTAGACAATTACATTTTTGATTGTGCATATGCATTTTTATGCCTTGCAAACTTAAACATTTGGTTAGATAAAATTAGCAGTAACAATAAGTAATATTTTACCCATATACTATAGCAGAATTTTCCAGAAATTTTAGAAATATTTAAGCTTCAAGACAGCTTTACATTTCTAATTATTATAACATATAATTATATGTTATAGGGTTAGGGTTATACTGTTGCAAAGTTTGTTTGTAAAGACATATATATATTAGTGCTGTCAATCGATTAAAAAAAAAATTTTCTGAAGTTTTCTGAAATTAATCGCGGTTAATAAAGTTTTTAAATATACTTTTATATTGCAATAATTTCACATTCAATCTTCAAATTAATGTACAAACAATATAAAGACAGTATATTTTTTAATATTTGTTTAATGCCATCTTTTTTATGACTGAAGACCAGTATCAATGACACCAATACTGATTTCTCTATAAAATTAAATATAGATGAATCCTTAAAGCTATAAAAGTTCTTTTTTTTCTTTTGCTACCACCAAGCCCGGAGATCGGCTGAATGGATTCAAAAACGGTAAAACTCAACTGTTTAACTCTAGCGGAGTTGGAAAATGAGCCTATTTTCAAAAATAGTGGAGTGTTCCTTTAAGGGTTAAGGCAGCTTTAATCGCATTTTTGGTAACTTCATGACTTAAGTGACCACGGCATTGCATGCATGTAGTTTATTTCGCGCTTTGATATGAAAGGATACAGGCTACAGCGCACGCCGGCGCCTTTGTGCGTGTAATTTTGACACCACTAATATATATATATATATATATATATATATGGTTTGCTGCTCAAGAAAAAATTCTAATTATTATCAATGTTGAAAACAGTTGTGCTGTATGTATATACGTATGTGGTCATTTTGATCAGCTCAGCATGAAAAGAGCTTTCCTGCAGCATTTCAGTTCCGTTGCAACTGAAGCAAACAATCAACTATTGTTGGTAAGGCACTGTCAAAAGATCTCAGAATAAAGCTGTGGACAGACACAAGTCAGCAGATGGATACAAAAACATTTCAAAGGCTTTATCAATGCCTAGAAGCACAGTGAAGTCTATTATTAAGAAGTGGAAGGTATTTGGTACAACACAGACCCTCCCTGGATCAGGACATC
>NW_015664201.1:76559-97470 GCF_001515625.1 Sinocyclocheilus rhinocerous | reverse complement strand
GAGGAAACTGGTCAGAGAGGCGACCAAGAGGCCTACAGCAACTCTGAATCAGTTGCAGGAATTTATGACAAAGAGTGGTCATTGTGTGCATGTGACCACAATATCACAAATTCTCCACAAATGTGGCTTGTATGGGAGGATGGCCAGAAAAAAGCAACTCCTCAAGAAAGGCCACATGCAGTCAGACTGAGCTTAGCCAAAACACACCTTGAAGATTCTGAGGCAGATGAGACTAATATTGAATTATTTGGCCTCAACACCAAACGATATGTCTGGCAGAAATCCAATCCAGCTCAGCATCCAGATAACAGTATTCATGCAGTAAAGCGTGGAGGTGGTGATATCCTGTTATGGGCTGTTTCTCTGCAGCAGGGACTGGAGCACTGGTCAGGATAGAAGGAAAAATGGACGGGGCAAAATACCGTCAAATTCTTGAGGAAAATCTGCTGCCCTCTGCCAGAAAGCTGTCAATGGGAAGAAGGTTTACCTTCCAACATGACAATGACCCAAAGCACACAGCAAAACTGAGCACACAGCGGCTGAAGGAGAAAAAGGTGAAAGTCCTTATATGGCCTCGTCAGAGCCCAGACTTAAACCCCACTGAAAATCTGTGGAATAACTTGAAGACTGCAGTCCACAAACTCTCTCCATCAAATTGAACTGAACTTAAGCAGTTCTGCAAAGAAGAGTGAGCAAATATTGCAAAGTCTAAATGTGCAAAGTTAAAAGAGACATATCCCAACAGACTAAAGGCTGCAACAAAATACTGACACAAGGGGCTGATCCTTTTTCCAACTCTGTGATTCTGTTTTTTATTTTATTCTGACATGTTGGTGTTTTATCTTTCACTTGGATGTTATAAGTTGCACTGAGTATATACAGCTGGATAAAACAAAAACTGTGTTTGTCTTCATTTCAGGATGCAAAGCAACAAAATGTGATTTTTTTAAAGGGGTCATATGATGCAATTTCAAGTTTTACTTTCTCTTTGGAGTGTTACAAGCTGTTCGTGAATAGATAAGATCCCTAAAGTTGCAAAGACTCAAACCTAAAGAGATATTCTTTATAAAAGTTAAGACTGGTCCACGCCCCCCTAAAACGCCTCGTTTAAACACGCCCCCACATGTCTACGTCACTGTGTGGGAAGATTTGCATAACACCGCCCAAATGTTCATGCAAAGAAAGAAGGCGTAACTTTATTGTTGCTACTACTGCCGCCGCCATGTTGTGAAGACGCTGTGTGTTTCGTTGCGAATAGAAACAATAATGTACAGTATGTGGAAAATAATGTGTTTTTTTATAACCGTAAACCGCACAAACACATTTCATTACACCAAATACACCAAATAATGTTCTTTTTAGCAGCATCATATGACCCCTTTAAAGCGGGGTGATTCTTTTCTCTACCCACTGTATAGTGTTGCAGCCAGTAGAAATCTGAACTATGTTGGAACCACAGCAGAAAATATCCTTGTCTACAGATAGCATTAATACTGCACAACATGACTTTACCATAACATTTCCTCTAATAAAGAGACATTAGCATAAAAAACTCATGGAAACCTGATTCATTCACATGGCGGTGTCACGACACACAATGGGACGTTATGCGTACAGTATGTGCGTGAAACAGAGAGAGGCGTGGGTCTGGCTTCCTCCAGCAGCCCGTATGCTGTGATGTGTGTGAGTCAACAGAGCGCATGATGACTGCTGCGCTGGTTAGAGTGTCACCGGCAGAGACATGCTGAAGACACCTCCACAAACACTACAACACACACAAAACACCACAGCCACTCACCATGACACCACAAACTCACTCCACAGTAGTACGCAAACGCATCTGTGAACGCCTGACACACTCGCTGTACATGCAGTGGGCTTCAAACGTCTGAAATCACTAGTGGAAATTATGGAAGCCCATTTCTGACACAGAATAAAAGAATAAAAAGGCAATTGTGAATTTTCATCTCACAATTCAGATTTTATTTTTAACACAATGCAGAGAAAAAAGTCAAACTCAAAATTGTGTTATATAAATTAAGAATTTTGACATAAGTTTACAATTCTGAGTTTATGTCTTGAAATTCTGCCTTTTCTCTCTGAATTCTAAATTTACATCTCACAATTTTGTTGCCACCACTCAAAATGATACCACCATATATATATATATACTGTGTGAAAATAAATATAAAAGTAAAAAAAATAAAAAAAATAAAATATATAAAGTTGAGTGGAAGGAAAAGGTGTGGAAGAAAAAGATGCACAACCAACTGAGAGAACCGCAGCCTTATGAGGATTGTCAAGCAAAATCGATTCAAGAATTTGAGTGAACTTCACAAGGAATGGACTGAGGCTGGGGTCAAGGCATCAAGAGCCACCACACACAGACGTGTCAAGGAATTTGGCTACAGTTGTCGTATTCCTCTTGTTAAGCCACTTCTGAACCACAGACAACGTCAGAGGCGTCTTACCTGGGCTAAGGAGAAGAAGAACTGGACTGTTGCCCAGTGGTCCAAAGTCCTTTTTTCAGATGAGAGCAAGTTTTGTATTTCATTTGGAAACCAAGGTCCTAGAGTCTGGAGGAAGGGTGGAGAAGCTCATAGCCCAAGTTGCTTGAAGTCCAGTGTTAAGTTTCCACAGTCTGTGATGATTTGGGGTGCAATGTCATCTGCTGGTGTTGGTCCATTGTGTTTTTTGAAAACCAACGTCACTGCACCCGTTTACCAAGACATTTTGGAGCACTTCATGCTTCCTTCTGCTGACCAGCTTTTTGAAGATGCTGATTTCATTTTCCAGCAGGATTTGGCACCTGCCCACACTGTCAAAAGCACCAAAAGTTGGTTAAATTACCATGGTGTTGGTGTGCTTGACTGGCCAGCAAACTCACCAGACCTGAACCCCATAGAGAATCTATGGGGTATTGTCAAGAGGAAAATGAGAAACAAGAGACCAAAAAATGCAGATGAGCTGAAGGCCGCTGTCAAAGAAACCTGGGCTTCCATACCACCTCAGCAGTGCCACAAACTGATCACCTCCATGCCACGCTGAATTGAGGCAGTAATTAAAGCAAATGGAGCCCCTACCAAGTATTGAGTACATGTACGGTAAATGAACATACTTTCCAGAAGGCCAACAATTCACTAAAAATGTTTTTTTTATTGGTTTTATTTTATTGGTTTTTGTTAAATGTGAGCCAAAATCATCACAATTAAAAGAACCAAAGACTTAAACTACTTCAGTCTGTGTGCATCGAATTTATTTAATACACGAGTCTCACAATTTGAGTTGAATTACTGAAATAAATGAACTTTTCCACGACATTCTAATTTATTGAGATGCACCTGTACATATATATATATAATTTTTTTTTTTTTTACTTTTGTTAACTCCTTGTAAACTCAAGAACAAATCTGCATAAATATAATAACTGATAAAAACAATAGGAAAAAAACACAACAATTATTAGTATAACTATTTTTTTATTACTTTAAGTTAAATCAAAATATTATTATTTTTTTGCTTCTGTTAAAATGTATATTTTATTAACAACTCCAGCAATATTATTATTGACTAATTATCTTTATTTCTTTATTGTTATCAAAGTATCAAGTAGATTAATATATATATATACATATATATATATATATATGTGTGTTTTCAGACACACAAAAATAATCTGCAATGGCACTGGCCATATTCACAAGGAACATTGTAGCATCATAAATAATTCCTACTATTTTTTTTTTTTTTTAAGTACTCTGTTAATTTACAGGTTTAAATGGACTCTAACTTTTAGACCACACATGTGTTCTTGAAACACTATGGCAGTAACAAACCTTAGTAATCAAGGGGTGATAGAGTTACCTTTTAAACACCTGCCAAAACCTGAAATGGTATTATGTCAACTAAAGTTTAACTAACTTTAACTAAATTGCTCAACCAGTTTCTCTTCAAACAGGAAATGCAGAAAAGCCTGAAATCAAGCTTGCATTGCTGAAAGCATCGACATTCATGCACTTGTGTAGAGTATGTTTTGGCCCTTGAATCTCAAAAGAGTGTGAAGCTGCTCTTCTGAGCCTGACTCTCTAACTCTCATTGAAGATGGTGTTTTAACTCCCTAGGAAGTTTAGGTTCATTGATTCCCATGCTGAGAGTGTCAGGGTGACAGAAGCTCTTAATGCAGACAGCATGATGGACTGATCTCTAAGGCTGTACTTTGATTCGGTTTCAAAGAACAGCTCTACTCCTTTGGTACGAGACAAGAGACAAATTATCCCAGTGCCTCCTATTCTTCTTCAACCCTCTTTTGTGTTGCTCCAAATATATATCTGTACATTTTATTATTTCAAGAAAAAAAATAAAAATAAATAAATATATATATATATATATATATATACTTCTAGCTGATAGCAGCTGACTTTACTGGCCATCAATTTTTCTTAACAGTCATGAGTAACGGTAGTGGCTGTAGGACCGCACACAATGACAGAATAAACACTAATAGTCTTTTAATTCCAACTTCAAACACAAAGGACAGGAGAATCACCAGGAGAATTACAACCAAACACACTAAACTCAAAACAATCCAGGAACAAGACCGGACAGAAACTGAGGGCATAAATATACAGGCAAAACAAAGGAGCAAACGAGATGATTAACGACACACAGGTGAACAGAATGACAAAATCAAGACAACTAAGGAAAACTAGGTCAAGGGAAACACACAGAAAACAACTGACATGTAAAATCATGGAACTGTGTGTGCATTATTTCATTAATTTAAAAAAAGGCACAACAAATGGGGGGAAAAACATCTAATTATTATTATTATTATTATTATTATTAATAAATCAAATTATAAAAATGAAATAAATCTTTAAGTAAAAAAAAAAAATCACAATATTACTATTGATATGTAAAGTATTTCATAATAATTTTAATCAACAACAACAACAACAACAATTATTATTATTATTTAATCAAATTATAAAATTAACCAAATTAATATCGCCATAATACTACTGAATCAATTGCCGATCATTGCCAAATTGACGATAATTTTGTCTTTTAATGACATGGAAACTGTGATTCATGTTTTTATTTCATGCAGATTGAATTATTGCAACTCATTATATTTGGGGTTGTCTAAGAACCTGCTCTCACGGTTGAAGCTAGAGCAAAATGCTACAGCTAGACTGTTGACAGGCACAAGAAAATGGTCCAGCATTTCTCCGGTGCTGGCTTCTTTGCACTGGTTTCCTGTTGATTTTTGATTTTAAGTCCAATACAATGTTTTTTATCAAGGTTTTTAAAGGTTTGCATGGCCTTGCTCCGGAGTACATATCATGCCTGTTACAGCATCATTGCGTTGCTACACCTCTAAGATCATCTCAGAGTTTGCTTTTACATGTTCCCAAATCACGGTTAAAACCAAAGGAGATCGAGCGTTCTTTGTGGCAGCCCCACATCTCTGGAATACTCTCCCTTTGCATAGATCCTGTGACTCAAAGACCGTTTTAAATCTATGCTGAAAACACACCTCTACTCTACCCTAGGTGTTGGGGCAATGAACAGTGATGTATATTGTGTTGTGTGTCTATTTGAGTAATTTTCGACGTTTACAACACTTTGGTCAACTTGTGTTGTTTTAAATGTGTTATATAAATAAATGTTGATTGATTGTTGATTTACTGATTGATTGATTGAACTGTAAAGGACTTAATTTTAAATAATAATAATATATAACAACAACAACAATATCAATAATAATAAAATATTAATATTATTATTTCAATTATTATTATTTAATTGAATTTATTAAACAAATATCAAATATAAAACATAAAACAAATATTACTAATACTACTAAACTGTAATTCATAATATTGTGTGTGTGTTTTTTTTCCTTTGCTTTCAAATGTTAAAACCATAGAGCTTTTATTTTGCTGAAAATTTGGATACGCATCTCTTTTATTGGCAACAGATGCATTTTAAATCGACTCAATTTCACAGCACTTACAGAGATGGTTCGCATTTACTGCAAACGAGAAACTAAAACACTGTTATCATGAGCGGCTCACGTGAAAAGATCCTAACACATCAGATTACACATTTATGTCATTCACAATGTCTTTGCAATTTGATAATCAAGCTAAACCATATCAGATTCTCAGGCAATGTTAGAATTCATACAAAAAATGACTGGCCAACTGGTAAGAAAAACTGTTTTAAATATTTACCAATGCAGATTTTCACTTACATTTTGCACTTAGTAAGTGTTAATTTGAGGCCCTGATACTAACTTAGAAGAAAAAAAAAAATCAGACAAAATGTCAAAATCATAAGAATCGTGTTCCCCAGGGATCTGCCCTGAATTGGAGTGGAATTATGGAAACAAAGTGCAGGACAGCGAGGCATCAGCGGTCATTAGTGGTGCACAGGACATGCCAGTGGACAGGTGGGAGCCGAGCAGGTGTTCATATTTATGCATCTTGAGCTGCGACAGACAGAAGACAACTTCCTCCAGCCCTCAGGAGGATACAGTGAATTATACAGAAGCAGGAAGACAAGATGAAGCCCACCACTCCTTCATTAGGTTCACCAGCAGAGAGAGAATGAAGTATGATGAAGGTGGCTGTTCTTTTAACAGATTTTAAATTAAACAGCATGATCATCCATAGGCCTTTGATAGATTAGATTTCTTGGAACACGTTCAGTGCACCACATTCCATTTACTCTTACCATACTGTGCAAATGGGTTTCTCTTGTGAGTAACTTTCGGTCTGCATGTCTTACGTAGATCAAAAAATAAAATGGGAGATTTCTTAAATCAGATATAAATGAATGGGAGATGTTTTTCAGCATGAAACTAAGTGCGGAAATATGCAACATTAGTTCACGCCAGTACGGAAGACCACAGAGGCAATGCATAATTTTTCTGTCTCAGTGGAGATTAATATTAGAATAATTTCTGAAGGATCATGTGACACTGAAGACTGAAGTTATGATGCTGAAAATTTAGCTTCACAACAAAGGAATAAAGTAAATTTTAATATATATTCACATAGGAAATAGTTATATTTATTTATTATATAAAGCGTCAAACTTTTTAATATTTTACAATATTACAGTTTTTACCATATTTTTTATCTAATAAATGCAGCCTCGGTGAGCAGAAGAGTAAATAAATTACTAGAAGCAAGTAAGTAAATAAATAAATGTTATGACAAAATAAAGTAAATCATGTTTGGCACCATTTCTAGCTCACTAAGCAAATTTGTGACATTGATCATGTGAACTTTTCACAAAATGGGAGAATAATAAAATAGTAATAATAATATTACCCTTCAACTACATACATATTTCAATATTTTATTTTATGTAATATAATTGTATTTTATATTTATTTATGTATTGGTGGTAGAACAACAAAAATAGATTTTGCACAGTAAGGGGAAAAAAAGGAACTGTGTACAAAATGTTGTTCTGGGTTGCCAACCAGCTCTTCTTATTTCTCAACATACTCTACAGAATCCACAGGTCACAACATCTATTTTTTGGACCAGTACCTGTCTTTGGATGAGGGCCAAACTGTCCCGGGCCCTGTTCAGCAGCTCCTTCACAACTTCCGGATCTTCCACTGTCCGGTTCTCCCTGAAGGCATCTCGTACCCTTCGTAGAGCGTACGTCCTACAGAAGTGAGAGATCAAAACAAGTCACTTGATGCTTTACATTTGCTGGCTCATGCAAAAGTGACTGCCACAATGCTAGATCGCCAGGGAGTCGAACGGGCAAAAAAGTAAACAAAGGTCCATTCTCTATTGTCACAAGTCAGTCCCTCAAGTTTTTTTTTTTTTTTGTGATTCAGCCATCTTTGAACATAACACAAAATAAAAAAATGACAATTTTGTGATCCTGCATAATTTGGCATTTAAAGGCACAATATGTAATTTTCGCCGCTAGAGGGCGCGTATTCAAAATAAACGAAGAGACAAAGGCGAATTTTGATGACGCTGTGACTGAGTGTGGAATCATGGGAGTTGTCGTCTTCATCCCCACAGCCGATGCAATCCGATGGGGGAAATTGAGGGGTTATGACGTCATTGGCAGGCGATACAATGACACTATGGACACGCTCCGTGTCACTAGCTAAAATTGCTTATTTTTCTGGATTTAAACATTCTTCGAAACATTTGGGATAATGTAAGTACACAAGTCAGCAAAATATATAACACTGTTCTTGTGGTTTTTGGATATTTTAATAAAAAATCTTACATATTTTGCCTTTAACTGCAAAATAATCACAACAAGTTTGAAATTACTTAAAGTTATTGCCATGTTAGTCTGATATAGACACATGCATTAATGAGAAAATAAAGCATGGAACTAGCTTGACATTAAAAAGGGTTATTAAGTGTAATAAGACGTGAAAAAGAGCTCATTGTGGTGCTCATGCCCTGACTGTGCTTCTTTGTTCTCCGCTCACATCCGTAGACACGGTGTAACATTGGTTTTGCTTTGTTTCACAGAACTAATCGTTGCCTGGGTTGCGTTTCACGACAATTTCAAAGTGAAATGTCCAGTGAGTGGTGCTAAAACGCACATTCACTACGTGACCGTGACGTGTTTTTATTATGTTGGTAGGTATGTATTGCTGCGTTGCATCAGGCATGTAATGCGGTGGTTCAGAAATCAAATGTCAGTGGAGCGTTGGAAAATAACATCCACCTTACACCAAACCCAATCCTAAACTTACCCGATAGTGTTAATGAATGCAGAAGCGATATAAAAATGCATTCGCTGATGCAACCGTGCTATTTTATCTTCCTTCTACGCGGGTTTGAGCTGTTTTGTCGAACCATAGTTTCATGGGATTCTTACCGGAGTGCTTCATCTCACAAGTGCAACGCCATATCACATGTGCTACCGAGCAAATTACGGAGTAAGAAAACCCATACACATATGAAGCTGGATATGTGACGTTTATGGTCAAGAGTATGAGTTTTCAAATCTTGCAGCATGTTAAAATTGTTTTGAAATCATAACATAATATTGTGCACGGAATTGTGTGAAAATTAGGCTTTCTAAATCAAATCTGTGGCCTTGTAAATCACACTTTGTATGAAAAGGAATAAAAGTTTTCTGAGTTTTACTGCCTCTAGTGTTCATTTAAACTGGAAACTGCAGCGATTCGTATAGGTACGTTCCCTATAGAACGGCCTCTCCAGTTGTGTTTAACATGCTTATGGGGAAACACGAACTGCACAAACAAATTCGTCAGAATTTTTCTCGAAGATCATCTACTCGCTGGAATCTGAAGAAAGAAGCTAAAGCAAGAAGCCGTAGAAGAGCCCCTGGCAGCGGAAGATCACAGAGCAAGGCTTCCCCTGTGGCCATCCAGATTAAAAAGAGCAAATTACACTGAAACGTTGTTGCAAATGTCGCACTGCAAGTGTGGCTCATGCAGGCAACCCCTGAATGGCACAGATGGGCACGGTGAGTGCGTCGCTTGCCTGGGCAGCACCCACGCTGAGGCTGTGCTCACCTGGATTGAATGCTTTCACTGCGAGAGCATGAGTCTAGCCCTGCTTCGCTCCCGGATTGCCTTCTTTCACAAAGGCGGTCCTCCCCAGCCTGCTCTACCTGCTCTCCAGGAGCCTTGGAGGAAGAAACAGCGGAGCAGCGGGGGTTCAATCAGGCTTGAGTGAACTCACACAGGCGCAAGGCACACATGCTTCACTCTCCTCGCAATGCCTTGATTCGCCACACGTGAGGATCAGTGCCCCTTGTCGGCAGCGAGGGGCTTGATTTCTGCCTGAGGAGGAAGTTGTCGCTGATGACTCTATGTCATTGACAGCTTCTGACACAGAGAAGAGGGTGTTTTCCGGCGAAGATCCTGACACCCTCCCTTCATCTCAACCAACACGGCCCAGTAGTAGTGGGATTTCTATTGGCCCAGTGTAGACAGCGAACTGATCCGCATTCTCACCAAGGCTGCCCCTTTCTTCCCGGAAGTTCACAGCAAACTCACCAGGACGTGGCACGCCCCCTATTCGGCATGTGTTAACTCCTCCACTTCTGTTGCTCTCACCATTGTTGACGGCTCTGAAGAAAGAGGATATGGCAAGCTCCCCTCTCTCGAAGAGGCAGTCACTGCGCATTTGTGCCCTCCATCAGCCCTGGGGGTAAAAGCCCATGCAGCGCATACATATGAGGCCCAGCAGCACTATAGCAAATAGAGCTTATTCAGCGGCTGGCCAGGCTGGCTCTGTGCTTCACACGATGGCAGTGCTACAAGAGTTTCAGGCCAAGATTCTCTGCAATATGGACAAGTCCGGCCCAAGACCTGATGCCTTTAAAGAACTGTGCACAGTGACTGACCTGGCTCTGCATGCTACAAAAGGCCATTGCGCAGGCAATTGGCAAGCCCATGTTATAAGGGGAGCACCCCTTCCACGCTCAAAATATTTGTGGCAGCCATCGCGGCGAATCATGCTCTCGTGGCTGGCCAGTCAGTCGGCAAAAACGAACTTGTCGTTAGTTTCTGAGGGGAGCTCGGAGACTGAATCCGCCTTGTCCTCAAACTGTGCCGACCTGGGACTTGTCTATAGTCCTCAGGGCCCTACGGGTCAATCAGTGCTTCATGCCTTGAGTTTGGGCCTAACGACTGAAAAGTCATCCTCAAACCAAGACACAGCTCTGTGCCTAAGGTGCTCTCAACCCCGTTCAGAGCACAGGCCATTATCCTTCTCACTCCTCCTAATTCAGAGGATGAGCAGGGTCCCAATCCATTCTGCCCAATCCGGGCTCTAAGAGTGTATGTTGAGCTCTCTGGCCTGTTTTGGCACTCAGAGCAGCTCTTTGTATGCTTCGGAGGCTCCTCTATAGGGCTGCTGGTTATGAAGCAGAGACTATCTCGCTGGATAGTTGATGCTATATCCCTGGCTTATGCCTCAGAGGGCTTACAGTGTCCTATCAGGGTGAGGGCTCACTCCACCAGAGGCATGGCCTCCTCTTGGGAGTGGTTTAGTGGGATTTCTATAGGTGATATCTATGTGGCCACCGGCTGGTCGTTGCCATCAACCTTTACTAGGTTTTACAACTTAGACATCCCTGTCCTCCAGGCATGGATTTTGTCTGCTTAATTCACCTAATCCCCTCCGTGAGTGGAAAGGGTTCTGCTATGTAGTCCCCAGAAGGGTGGCTTGGGTCTCATAATTAGCTCATCCTTTTTAGGAGCCCTCATTATGGGCTGGGCTCGCAGAGCGGCTTAGTTACACACTTGTTTATAGCATGGCGCTATTGGATGTGTTCTTTATAAGTGCGTTAAATGCAGTGGGAGAGACCGTTCGATAGGGAATGCTCTGGTTACTAACGTAACCTTGAGTCCCTGAGATAAGGGAACGAGCGTTGTGTAAGCTGCCGTGTTATAAGACTGCACGTGAGTCGATGGCTGTCACTGACAGTCGAAAGATTCCGACAAATGGCATTCTGAGCTGACATATATAGCAGTCGGCTTCTCCCCTTTTGGTGGGTTGAAGCGCCATTTTTTCGTGCAGTTACACGAAAGTGAACAAATCAGGCTTCAGTATCAGAGTAACCATGAGTTTCCCCATAAGCATGTTAAATGTTCCTTTATCTCAGGGAACCAAGGTTATGTTAGTAACCAGAGCGTTTTTTTTTAGTTTTGCAGAAATGTAGATAGAGGCACGTATTTCCAATGAGCCTGGGTAGCAACTGCCATATATAGGCCTAACGAATTGTATTAATTATTAAAAATAAATAAAGAAATAAAAAAACATTGCACATTTTCCACAAAATTCTGGAAGTTACTGCCACAAAATCAGTCATTTTTACTGAGTTTGACTGAATCAAATCAAATTAGGTGGGTGGGGGTTTGCAAAAGACAAATGTAGAGCGAAGTGCCAGTTTTAACGCTGAAGATGGAAATAGCAAAACATAATATGTGATAACTGTTTTACAATAGAAATTTAAAACAACCGACAGTAATGTCCAGTGATGTAAACTACTCAACATTTTTTCTTGAATTTTGCCATTTTCAGTAGAAAATATGGCATAATTTATGAGATTCATGCAATTCCTAATTGATTGTGAGGAGGCATGAGACGTTTTGCCTTTTTGACATACTGGGCACAAATAAGAGTTAATGTATGTACGTATAATATACGTTTTAAAATATTATTTGCAAATAGTTCAAAATGATCACTTCCCAATTACAATTAGACCCAGAATTTCCTTCATCATTCTATTTTTTATACTTTATAAAAAAAAATTAATAATAAAAAATTGGTCCCTCCCAATAGTTATGGCCTTGAAACTCTCAGATGAACATGAAATTTTGCCTAGCAGATACATCTGATACTCTGTTTTGAATATAAGCAGTTTGGACATAAACATAGATTTTACTTCTATAGTCTAAAGATCACAAGACCCCTGCAAGGTTTATAAACCAAGGCACTAAAAGCACAGAAGTCAAGTGTCTTTTATCAGTCATGGCGTGGGTAGATTGCTGCCCCTCTGTTTATGCTGTTCTCAATGAGAAAACTCAAAGCACATTAAGAAATGGAGATCTGACTGACAAGGATGAGGTGAGCTTGTCACACCGCATCGAGGAGACGAGGAACACGCTGACAGTGTGTTGGGAAAAGCGTAGACAAACTCAGTCACATTTCTTCTGGATGACAGAGTTCATAAGTGCCAGTGCTGTGCGTGCCACATGCTAATAATGGAGCAGTCATTAGACAGCTAGTTACTAAGCTGTAAGGTAGCTTTGCATGCCTGCACTTCTGGGGTGTGAAAAAGCGATGAGGAAGAATATCTCCAGGCTTTTCATCTCGAAAAATGAGCAGTGTGGGGCATACGGAGGCCCCAGTGCCACGCAAAGATCAAAGTATCGCCTGGCACCCAAAGAACCACCTCAACCAAGACAAGGCAACTCCGCTCTGACAGCCAAATCCAAGCTTCCCACCATTTCATGGGATGAGGGGAGAGGAGGGAAAAAAAGCAAGGGAGAAAGGATGAAAGAGTGAAAGAAAATCTGCAAATAATGAGAGAAACCCACAGAGAAAGAGACAGACAGAACGGGTGAGAGCACACTTATGTGAGAGCTTAACGATCTTAGATCATACACTAAAAAACAACAGATGACAGATGCAAAATTGTGTCTGGAGAAGGAAAAGGGGCAGTTGCTAGATAAAGAGCGAGTCATCTTTAGAAATACCACAGTGACAGACACTTCAAAGGAGTCAAAATTGAGCAGCCGGCTTTGAAGCACACATCATGTGATTTTTCAACAGCTCGTGTGTATTAAGTGTGACAAATCTAAGGTTAAAGCCATAAACAACACAAGTAAAATATGTACGTACAAATAAAAGATCATCAAAATCATACACTTTCTGGATATAACACATTTTTCTTTGTTCAGTCATGTGAAAAAGCATCCCTCTACCTACATTTTGGCAAAACCTACACACACCTATACATACAATCCCCTCAGTTTCCAGCTGAAATGAACACAAGTGGCAATAAAATACTAACATTTATTCGTTTTCCACACAGATTACAATTACGAAGCAGATTAATAAAGATTTATTTTTGCATGGTTCCTCTCACAATATTATGGTATGACCTTAAAACACTTGCCATAGTGCATGATTTGTAAACGAATAAACTTTGATGTTTGCATCACTTACTCAGCTCCATATGCATGGCTTTTCTGATTTAGTAAACTTGCTTGTTCGCGCACCCGGTACAGCACCTGGTACAGCATTACACTTGCAATGTGAAGTGCTCAGGTACAAGTTTTGTGAAACATTAGTTGTGATAAAAGAGCTTAGAGTCTTTAGCATTAACCTTTTAGCTCCAGACATTTCATTTCTGAACTGCCACAATACGTACAAATATCAACATAATAAAACATTGCCCGATTCACATACATTTGTTTCGGATAAAACTGAACAGACTCACTGGGCATTTCACTTTGATTCAGTGAAGTCCACTTGTAATGTTAGTCAAGGTTTCTTATACCAAAACAAATCATATTTACATTCACATGACAATTTTCTAAAGAGGAAAAAAGGTTGTTTGTCTGGTTTTCTACTGTATCTTTAAGATTTCTACATTGAAATTACCACTTCTTTGAGTTCATGGGTTGTACTGGGTCCAATATAATTGGTGTTTTCACTAAAATTGCACGGAAACTTGATTTGATTGTTGATTTCAATACAGAGTCTAATGTTAGCATCTTGCTAAGCTAACAGCTTGATACTCTAACATGCATAAAACATGCAGATATTGGCTAAAATAGTAAATTTTTATTAGACTGAACATTTTCAATCAATACATTTCAGAAATGAATTAAACATTTACATTTGAGATTTCTCTCAACTCTGTCTGCCATCTTGGATTCATTTTAAGAGCTTGCAGGAACACATGATGCCTTACAATTTGACCAAAATAAGTGACTGAAATGATCAGAGGCCTTCAAAAATAAACCTTTTGACACTCTTTTGTAAGGAAAGCAAATCTTAGATTAACTTTACAATAGAATACAGGGCTCTGTGTATTTCAATATTAAGTACACCATTTTAGCTCGTCAAATTCTTCAGTTTACATCACTTCTCATTACATCAGAGACCCAGTTAATAATAAACCACTCACATCATATCTTTGAGGCAACAGCTGATAGATATTTTCAGCATTTTCAGCCATCTGGCTTTAAGGTCATCAACAAGACAAAGCATTTGTCAAGAGGAAAACAGAGAGCGATCTGTAGATCTGTGCTGAATTCTGGTTGGGGCCATCGGACAATTAAGCAGTTGGTCTTTGTCACCAGCGTAGGAATGGCTGATTCATCGAGCGGCACGCATATCGAATCCTCAGAGAGACACTCATCCTCTCTGCCAAGCATCCAGACTTAAATATGAGCCATGATGCTCGTGACAGAGCAACAAGCAAACGCTTGTGTTTTGAAGAGAATGCGTCATATTGTCGGATATGCTTAAGCTGACCTTAAACAAAAGCATAACGTGGCGTCCGATTGAATGTAGCGGGCGGAAGCGTGATTAACACATGGACAGCTGAGAAAATTATATTTAGGGAGATGAACAGGAACTCTCGCTTAAGATCTTACGACACCAAACTCTTGTTCTGTAGGCGACAATTAGCATAGCGTCACCCATGGGCAGTTAAACACACAATTAATTCACCTCACCAACACAAAACAGGAAAAGAAGATAAAACAACTTGTTTCATGGTTCTGTGAAGTGAAACCAATTATAATGGCTTAATATTTAATGACACCTTCAGCTGTAAATACACAGGCCCCGTTTTATTAGCTAAAGATGCTTCTTGCCCCTGAAATGAATTTCAGACGTACAGGACAGGAAGAGAAACCAAACACAGACAGCAGATAAAGCAATTGGAGATAGATTAGAAGAAGAGAAAAAAGAAGACACAAGAAACGATGAGGTGAGAAAGAGAAACCAGTGAGAGACAAGATGTGAAGAGATGAGATGAGACAAGAAAAGAATACATGAGACTAGGCCAGAAGACAGTAGAAACAAAAGATGAGACAAGCAAGATGTGAAAAAAGGATCTAAAAAAGATGAGACGAGTAGAGAAGAGATGGTGAGACAAGATAAGAAACAAAAAAGAGAAGAGGAGAGAAAAGGAATGAAAGGAGGCAGGAAGAGAGAAATGAGAGAAAAATCAGATTTGAGATGTGAAGGAGCAATGTGAGAAGATAAAACGTAAAAGAAGAGACCAGAAGAGAAGAAAAGAGACGAGACAATATGAGATGAGACGAGAAGAGGAGAGACGAGTCTGAAGCGCTGCATGCAGGCTGTGATGTCAGAGCTTGTGGTGGAGATGAAGAGAGTTTCTCTCGGAGATCAAACCCACAGAGATGCTACTGAAGCTCAGCATTAATACTGAAACCTCAAAATTACGACTGGAACTTACAGAGATGCTGCACTAAGACTCAACAGAGACTAGTGGCAGCCCATTATCAACTGAAACAGGAGGACAAGCTTAACTTTCAGCAAACATATCACCTGGCCAGAACCTGTGAAGATGCCAGCAAACGCCGTTCTGGAAAGAATATTTGGGTGGAATCAAAATGAAAGCTTAAGCATATGATCACAAAATTATTTGTTGGCACTTTAGCCATATACAGGTGCATCTTTTTTCCACGACATTCTAATTTATTGAGATGCACCTGTACATAGAAACAAGAAATCAATCATTTTTACAGCCAGAGTAGCATTTCATAGATACTGAATCTGAACATACAGAACAAATGCAGTCACGGTAAACGCAGCATGTCAAATGAGCAGCCAGCTATGAATAAATAAACACAAACAGAACAAAAAATAGCCCTCCGTTTCAAACAGGCGTCACACGGACACCTCACTGACACAAGGAAGTAAAGCGGATTGGCAGGCGAGGACTTTCAAGAAGATCTGTGAGATTTCACACGCAAATCTGAGCCGATCCCTGATCGCTTATTTATCTGTGGCTTTTAATGGTTTATTTCTTGTGAGCTTTATGAATAAGACTCAGCACAAATATGTCGTCATTGGCTCTGCACTAACGTCGATCCGGAGGACAACGGGGGAGGGTTATATTTAACGGGAAGATGCTTTACGTAAGAGCTGCCCTACTTTCTGCAGTCTACACTTGCAGCCGTCTTGTTAAATCTGCAGTGTGTACCGTCCTCTCCTCAAAAAGAGTCTCTCTTTCTCTCTGGGTGCGTGTTGTGAATCTTCCTTCTTGGCAGATGTTATATTTTTCTTACCTTCCGTCAAAATCAACATCTCTTTTATCCTCCCTTCTCAATCATTCGCTCTCACTGACTGAATTTGTTTCCGGCTTTCAATCATCTCGCAGTCGCTCTGAGTTATCCTGCATTTCATTCACTCTTCCCCCTCCCTGCATCTCTCTCTCTCTCTCTCTCTCTCTTCACATGCTGTTTCAACTTCTTTCCTCCTGCGTAAATTTGAGAATTTCACATCACATTCACATGGGGCTCAAACCACAACCTAAAAAAATCCCATTTGAAGGAGTATTACACCGCATATCTCAAAAATGGCAAATCTGAGTTACCATCAGCATGTAAAAAAAAAAACAGGTTGTTATGCCTTGAATAATTTAACAGACTATAATTACACAGTTAGAAAACAATGTGCACATTGGATATCTCGCTAAACCAGACAGAATTACACTGAAAACAATGGGCCTCATTAATGAAACATAAGCAGAACGGATTTCTGTGTAAACTGTGACTGTTAATTGTCATTTGTTTCTTCATCAGAACAGATTTAGAGAAATGTAGCATTGCATCACTTGCTCATCAATGGATCCTCTGCAGTGAATGGGTGCCGTCAGAATGAGAGTCCAAACAGCTGATAAAAACATCACAATAATCCGTAATTCACACCACTCCAGTCCATCAGTTACCAGTTATGAGTAAAAATATAAAAAATGTAATTTTTGCTAAACTCTCCTCTCTAGTGTACATTTTTCTCACTAGTTTATGGACACTGAATGGATTTTCTGAGGTTATGTGACAGTGTTTTCATGCTGCTGTCTTTCCGCGGTTGAAACACTCATTGAGTGATTACATGAGACACTAATCATTCAGAAAGTTGTAGCGTATCTTTCAACACAGTGAATGGGTGCCGTCAGAATGAGAGTCCAAACAGCTGATAAAAACATCACAATAATCCGTAATTCACACCACTCCAGTCCATCAGTTACCAGTTATGAGTAAAAATATAAAAAATGTAATTTTTGCTAAACTCTCCTCTCTAGTGTACATTTTTCTCACTAGTTTATGGACACTGAATGGATTTTCTGAGGTTATGTGACAGTGTTTTCATGCTGCTGTCTTTCCGCGGTTGAAACACTCATTGAGTGATTACATGAGACACTAATCATTCAGAAAGTTGTAGCGTATCTTTCAACACACCCTCAGATGTTCATTCATGTTTATTTCATGCTAATTAGAATGCACTCCTGCTTCGCTCGAACTGAAGCAAAGTGAGCCGTCACGCCACTAAAGAGCTCCAAAACGGTATTTATCGTTTGAAATTCTTAATAAAACTAAGAGAAGAGACTTTGTGTCCTATTATCAAAAGTAACCTGCTCTGTCTTGTCTGTCAGCACGTTGTCTGTGTGCTCTTTGCTCTGCAATGTTTTTCACTCCGTAAGAAAATGAATGTGTGGCGTGAGAGTTAGCAGAGGCTGGAAGCTCTACCAGACGAGATGAAGCGCGATGAGTTCAAGGCTAAAATAAATGCTTCTTTCAGTTTGATTAAACAAAGAAAATGAAATAGTAGCATATTATATTTTGGGGTGGCCAATCAGATGTCAGGGGTGTCCAGTGCCACCCTGGACATCTATCTGGCTCCGCCACTGCCTAAGGTTGAGTACATTTTCAGCAAATTTACATTTTTGGTTGAACTATTCACATCTGATTACAGCAAAGGTCACTTAAATGTTAAAATAAGGGGAATGAACAACATACACAATTACACATCCAATATCGGGCAATATAAAAAAACAGTATATACAAAAAGAACCAAAAATATTGTCTAATGATTGTTATGGCATATCAATTTACTAAAAGTGAACAAGAGAGTGGCTAACCGCACACTGATCCACTCAAGACTGGAAAAGTCTACAAAAACATCTTTTTTATTTTATAAAATAAAAAGGATGTTTTTGTAGACTTTTCAAGTCTTGAGTGGATCAGTGTGTGTTTAGCCACTCTCTTGTTCATTTTCAAGTTTCCCATTGGCTCTACGCACCTGCAGTAAAAAGACTTATTTTTTTCCTGTTTGGAGCGCTACAATTTTCTCAAATATCAATTTACTAAGAAATTTGTTCTTTGTAAATGAGGCCCCTTGTGGCTTTAAAATCTATATGAATTTATTCAAGAATAGTTTCATGAGAGATTTACACAAATCCATTCTGATTATGTTTCTTCAATGAGGCATTCATGATTTGTATTAATATTAATATTTGTATGCAGACAAACCAAAAGGATTACAAAAGTAGGAGCTCTAAAACTATTAACATATGAACACTGGCACAGTTTAGAGGAAGAATTACACTGGAGACTCAAAGCTCTATGGAAACTGAGTGGGTGGGAGAGTATTATCCGTTGGCTGTCAGCTTTTTATTCTGTGAACACTAAGCCTTTTATAGCTATTTGTAATATAAAGGCCTCATGATGATAGAATTTCCAAACAATAACTTGGAATTATATTATGGCTTGACTTTCCCATATTAAGAGTTGAAGTGAGAAGCAGGGGATGTTTCATATGGCACTCTATCAAACTCATTCTATTTCTGCAGTATAGTACAGGCATGTATACTGTGCACAGAATGCTTTTTTTTTGTACACGTGAAATATGTGGCATATAAGCATATAAGAGAGCACACTATGAGAGATTTTGTGTTGATTTCAATCATTATGCATGTGGTTTTACAATCTTTAAAACATTTTTAAACAAACTTAGGTCCAAAATGCAAGCAAGGAAGCAAGCAGACAAACAAACAAACCAACAATTTTTTAAATTTTAGATAACACTGAATTAAATATAATGAGGTCAAGATAATGTAGCATATTTACTATGTCATTTATCAATGCGTCGAATCGCGATCTCGATTCCGTTTCGATTTATCGTGCAGCCCTAATGCATACTGTTTCACATAGGGTTGTGCAAAAAAATCAAATGCGATTTTCATGCTCATCTTGTCAGTAAAGCCGGTTCTGTGATTAGTAGCTAGTAAATCTCCAGCACGTGCTTTCAGATGGAGCGGCATGAAAATCGCATTCGATTTTTTGCACAGCGCTAATATATATATATAGTTTAAAAAGTGTGTATCGGCTACAAGTCGGCATTTGTATCGCGATGCATCGTTTTTAACATACTTGCATCGGTAAAAAACGATTTATTTATATATAATTGCTAGTGGATGCACTATACTTTTATTATTTAGACAGTGACCAATAATCTGTGATCGATGTATTTGTTTGTCAAGCGCGCGCGCTCTCATCACCGCTGCTGCTGCGTGAATATGACGAATCACAACACCACGGAGACCCGAGAAAAAACTGGGATTAAAGTCCAAAACCTGACTTGAAATAACCTAACAAATCAATCGGGGCTAAAGCGGTTCCATAAACGACAAATTAAGTTCACACAATCTCACTAATTTGTGCACGCTTATTCTTAAGCAGCCCTTAATGCCAATCATGGATCAAATCGATCCACCATGACAAACAGCGAATATATTTGTGCTGTTTAATGCAGTTGAGACGTTGTGTTTTCCTCAGTGCATAACTGACATGTCACAGGTATATTTTTAATCTGTAAATGTTAGAAAGTCATGCAAAAATGTCAATTTAGCTGTCAGGAGTGGGCGAGTCACGCGAGTGAACGAGCACATCTGCGCACATGCGCGCTAGACAGACGGCGCACAATCGAATAGGAGCGCAATAATTCTGAGTAAAATATACATTTTGCTAAAATATTTGTTGTTAGACATTAAATGTGCCTTTTGTATAATTTTAAACCTTCATAAGTGTATTTTTATGATAGCAGTAACTGTAAAGGAACTATTGTAATGGGTAAATCAAATGTAAGCTAGTTCAGTACTAATTACTAAGCTACTAAGTACTAAGTTAATGTGTGTTTCTTATAGCAGTTTATTTAATTCTTTATTATTTATTTTCATTTTAATTCAGTGATTTTAACTTTTAATTTAGTTATTTTAATGCTTTAAAGAGCCATTTTTGATTGTAATGTTCTGTTCTGCTCTCTGTTCTGCAAAGGTAGCCTACAGCTGTCATAAAACCAGAGAGAGCCTTTCTGCTTGGCTA
>NW_015664201.1:51350-76397 GCF_001515625.1 Sinocyclocheilus rhinocerous | reverse complement strand
TATATATATAATTTTTAACATTGGTATCTTTCCACCTTTCCACCAGTTTTCATAGACCAAATTATCACTGTTCTTGAACAAATGAATGACTCTAAAATAATAATTATCATTATGAAATAAAAATGTTAAACAAAATAAGAAATATATTGTAATAATACTAAAATTTAAATACTAAAATAAATGCTGTAAAATAAAAAAATTATAAAAATTATTTTATTTTACTGTAAAATTACTGAAATGTATGTCTTTCAAAACATCAAGATTTTTTTTTTGCCAGGTTGCCAGCAATTAAAAATATGCACCGCATATTGTGTAGCCCTACTTCAGATGCTTTTAACTTCAAAATGCATTTTCTTGCAGGCGAGCTGGACCCCATTGCTCCTCTGCTGTTTGAGCTATTGAAATATTGACCATTTTACCAGCTTCCACTTCCATTTCAAGCTAAATGCTATATCAGTTAGAATTTCTGTTTATTAGCAAAAGTGCAGATACAAATCCACAAATTGTATGAGCATGTTTATCATGCTCTCTGATGCAAACTGAAGCTCTGATCCCTCAGCTTCCAGGAGCCTTGTGTTTTCAGGCAGCGACTTCCTGTTCACAAACGTTTTAAAGCCGGGTCATTCCATGTCAAATCAACGGAATCATATAGAGCCTTTAAAATGAAGATATCAAAAGAAAGGTTTGTTAAGAACTTCAATCTAAAAGGATATTAAGATATTTTTGATACTTAAATGGGTCATATGATGCTGCTAAAAAGAACATTATTTTGTGTATTTGGTGTAATGAAATGTGTTTATGCTGTTTAAGGTTCAAAAAACACATTATTTTCCACATACTGTACATTATTGTATCTCCTCTATGCCCCGCCTTTCTGAAACGCGTCGATTTTTACAAAGCTCATCGGTCTGAAAAAAGCGAGGTGTGCTCTGATTGGCCAGCTATCCAGTGCGTTGTGATTGGCCGAATTCCTCAAGCGTGTGACGGAAATGTTACGCCCCTACCATACTGTGATGCCTGCGGCAACCACATGTGACGACCTCGGGCTGGACTCCACGGTGAAAGCCGATCCGGAGATCCACAGCACGAAGTTGATGTATTTCCTCAGCGACCAGCACGGATCAGCTCTAGGCATGACGAAGCAGATATCGTCCTCATTTGGAAGACCAAACAAAGTAGTTTCGCTTTCACAACGAAGCACACAGCACCTTCACGACATGGCGGCGGCAACAACAATACTACAGCAAGAATAAAAGTTACGCCTTCTTTCTTTGCGTGAACATTTGGGCGGCGTTATGCAAATCTTCCCACATCGTGACATAGACATGTGGGGGCGTGTTAGAACGAGCCGTTTTAGGTAGACGTGGCTGACTCTTAACTTTTATAAAGAATATCTCTTTGGATTTGAGACTTTAGTCTTTGCAACTTTACAGATCTTCTTTATGCACCAAGAGCTTGTAACACTCCAAAGAGAAAGGAAAAATTGAAATCGCATCATATGACCCCTTTAAGAGTTGCAGGCATGCAACATTTGGGGAAAATGTGTAAAGTGCTTTTTCCCATATTTGAACTGTCACCTTTGGCATATAATGCAACAAAACATGATAAAGTCAACTGATCTCTACTTACAGACATGTCAGTCTTTGTGTAAAAATGATGCTGTAATCTTTTTATTGTCATCTTTACCCTGTGTAATTTGGCTCCAAATCTCTGCAAAATAGTGGATTACTCAGTAAATAATCATGGCGTTTAATATTTAGACTTTCTTCCTTATTTATGTGTTTCTTTCACCAGAATCCAATTTTTTAGCCAGGGACCTTTGGTTAAGTTGAATGACCCAGCTTTGATCATAACAGGAGAGATCCATCAGACAGATTTGGCTGCAGATCTAAGCGTAGCAAGTGAGATTGAGTGTGTAGAAATCTGTTATCTCAGAACCTCCTTGTCCACTTTGCCTGTGAAATGCTGGCTAAGGGAATCATATGGCACTCTGTCTTGTGAAGAGCGGATGTTTGAAGAGCCTTGCTCTAAAATGAAAGTATGAAATAAGTCAGATCTCAAATGAATGTCTCTGTGATGTGTTGAAATCTGTGTGAGGCACTGTTGGAAACGACAGTAAAATTGTCAGTGACTTATTTTACGACTGCCATCCATCAGTAAAATTAATGCTTAATTTAGCAGGACCGAACATGTTTCTATTGTTGTAAAATGAACTGTAAAGTTCTGTTGAATTAAGACGCTGATGACTGTTGGTGTTTTTATGAGTATTTTAGTCACTTTAATGAGTAGTCCAGTAAGTCTTCAGTGGATTGTAAACTAGTGCTGGTGACAAAATCTGACATCATGGTTCAAAGAAGAACCATAAAATAAGTTAATATGGCTGTTGCAACTCATTCTGGAGAACCCTTAGAGAAACCAGACTTTATTACTGAATTGTTTGGACTGAACAGAACAGTCTGGGAGTGGCAGTGAGTTTTGGTGAATGCATCAGAAAGTAAGCACAAACAAAGTATATGAGCGAAAGTCTTTCTTTCTTTTTAATTTTTCATCAGAGCGATTGGACATCGGAAATTTCTTTGTTAGAAGCAAAATACAGTAAAATGGAATAAATTATAAATATACACTCTAAAAAATGCTGGGTTAAAAAGGGATTGACCCAGCTATTGGGTTGTTTTGACCCAGCGTTTGGGTTGTTTTGACCCAGCTATTGGGTTGTTTTGACCCAGCGGTTGGGTTGTTTTGACCCAGCTGTTGGGTTGTTTTGACCCATCCCTTTTTAACCCAGCGCTGGGTTATATTTAACCCAGCATTTTTTAGAGTGTATATATATATAGCATTGAAATCATTGTAAGAGTCCATTTTTTTCCTCCTTCTTTCTTTTTCCTTAAAAGTTTTTTTTTTTTTTTTGTGACTGCACCGGTACTTACTGTATTGTAGTTTTTTTGGAGCATTTATTATGTTGTTATGTTTGTGTTCTGTGTATTTGCAGCTCATGTGTTTATTCAGTGCTGCTCAGCATACTGCCAAGGTTTTAGCTTGAATTGTTATTTTCCAAGGCTGATTCTCTGCAGATAACAAATCAACCCATCATCACCATCCGCTTGATGAAAAACACAAGCTGCATGAGGAGCATGTTTCTGTGCCTTTTCTGTCTCTGGTGCATGAAGAACGGGTCTGTCTTTGAGCCGCAGAGATGGATGTTGTGCTCATAAGACATGATTGTGGGGAGATGTAGTGCTGAAGATGAGCTTGGCTTTAAAAGGTGTCCGCTTCTCTGCGCCACTTGGAGAAGGTCACAGACGTGTCCTGTTTGCAGATGGCCTTAGCTTTGAGTGGAAAGGTCACCAGCAAGTGGCAGGTCAAGGCAACGAACTGTAAAATCCTGTCAGCTGATTGCCAAACATGCAAGCATGGGAAAGCACCACTTTAAAAAAAAAAAGTAGATCTATTTTTAAATGCAATACAATTTATTTTTATCATGTCAAAAGATGATAAATAAGCAGGAAGAAATAGTGTCCAAAAACTTGCATAGACTAAAAATCTAAGGCTTAAAAATTTTGTCAAGATTGATGATAACAACTAGTTTTCTGAAAACTGCATATTTTATAAAAGTGCATAGGGGAAACTGAAGAATAACAGCACACAAATAAATACATCAAGAAACATCATGGAAAACCATTATAAATTAAAATTCGAACAACATTGAACTTAAAAATAAAACAAAACTTGTGTATGCACTCTTGAACTATTTTAATTACGAAGGCATATACAGAAACAATGAAAAGTTTGGACACCAATGTATTCTTTCATCTATACTACCGTTTAAAAATTTGGGTCCTTATTTATTTATTTATAGATATTTCAGAAAGGATGCAAATTGATCAAAAGACTATTATAATGCTAAACAAAATTCTGTTTCAAATAAATGCTGTTCTTTTGAATTTGTAAAAAAAATCAAAAATCCTGAAAAAAAAAATGAAGCAGCACAACATAGCAAGTTTGATAATAATAATATAATAATGATGTTTCATGAAGGATCATGTGACACTGTGGAATAATGATGCTGAAAATCCAGCTTTGCTCACAGCAATAAATTCCATTTGAACAGATATTCACATAGAATACAGTTATTCGTTTTAGTTAATTTTAATAACATTTTGTAAAAATATTTCACCATATTACTGTTTTCACTGTAGTTTTTATCAAATAAATTCAGCCTTGGTGAGCATAATACCTATATATATATATATATATATATAAAACAAACAACAAAAAAAGCATAAGCCTTTTAAGTAAAGGTCTTTACAGTAATGAGAAACATGTCCAGATCTGACGACCCATATCCTGATACTGTATGTGTGCATTTAATCATCAGATATTTGATTACACTATGCTCTTTTATCAGTACTGTTAAATACACAGCTTGGTGTCCATTTTCATGTGACTTTTTCAAGAAGGCATTCGAGTTACTTTGGCACGCCTCAGTTTAAATGTCAATTTCATGTAAAGAAAACCACTGGATCCATGTCCAGATGAATCTAAAGGAAGGCAGATGTATTTTTGAGTGTGTGTTGGTTTGTCATCTGGATAATGTTCTTCAGTTTTCATTTATGCTCAGGTCCATGAACATGGTGCGCATGAAAGTAGCGTCAAAAGATTTCCTTTAGCAATCAGTGCTGTTTTTCAAGGCTGTCTCGTTAGACGATTCTTGTTTTCATGTTGATGACATCCAGTTTTCATTGTAGATGTTGTGGAGATCCAGACAGCTTGTTAGTGTACTTTGTTTCTCTTTTTTTGTCTAGTGGTTGTTTTATTCTTCCCTCGCAGTGGAGTGCTGATATCATCTAGAAACACACAAGAGTCTTTTTCTTTGCTCACTTGAAAAGCTCTATACAAAAATGCATACACCATATATATAATTAGTTTTTTCTTTTATATATGAAGACAATATTTTACATTTCTCAAAATGTCCTATTCTTATGGCAATACTAAATTCTAAAGTTCATGCATAATATAGTATAAAGATGTCTAAAGCAGAAGAAAAAGTACCGGGAAACAATTAATGGCATCACCAGGGACAGATGAGAACAGAACCATTAATACAGGACAGAAACTAACACTTTTTTTCACTGTTATTTAAACTTATTTAAAATGTCCTATTTAGGTTTTTGGATGGCATTTCTTTAATATAATATTATGCAATATCATTTGGCATGATAGAATAAAATGATGAAAATTGTTATGCAATTAATTGACTGCACCACACTAATTTATACACTGCGTTCTTTTTCACATTTTTATTGAATGTCTGATCTGTCACACCATTTGTCAGCTTAAGGCTTTAGTCTACAGTCGTCCTCATTGCACTGCAATATTTTCTGTCCTGTTCGGAGTGGTTCATTTTCTCCTCTCCCTGAGGACTGCTTCTGTCTTTGCAGTGATGGCATTAATGCTTTCTTTTAACTTTCATATTCTCTCTTCACTTGACATCTTTATAGTCTCCGAGTGTTGAAGAAATTGCGATGAAAAAAAAAATTTGGAAAGAAACGCTATTGAGAGACATTGTGCATTCATTGTAGGCCTATACTGTAATAATTGTTTCCGTCCGTGCAAGAAAGCTCACGAAGATGAACATAAACACTAGGAAATTGTCTTTAATAACAAAGATACTGGAGACAGGAATGAATTACACGCCAACATAAATGAGAACCGACAAACACTGAGGGAGAACTGAGGACTTATAAGCATGAACCAAACAAAGGAACTAATGAGGTAATTAACAAGACAACAGGTGGACAGAATTAATTCATTAGAACACAGGAAGACTAGGTCAAACCAACAACACAATGGCAACACAAAATACACATGTTACAGTTCGCCCCCATCCTGGCGTCCTCGCGCCATAAGAAGTCAAACTGAGGACGGAGGGCGTGGAGCACGAGAGGGGCTAAACCAAATAAGTCCAAAAAATAAATCCAAGGGGGGGTGGGAGGAGCCAATGAGGATCCAGATGTTTGTCCAGAGACCAGCCAGGACAAGTCGAGGGAGGGAGGAGCTATGGTGTTGACTTGGCAGACAACACCCTGGGGACGAGTGCTGGAGACAGAGCCACTGGAGACGGAGACCCAGGTGGAGCAGATGGAGAGCCAGGGTGACACACGAGGTCTGGAGGGCCAAGGCGGAGCTGACAGCTCATGCGAGTGAGGTGGAGATGGTGGGACCTGGAAGACTGTGGCGGAGCCGGAGCGACTGAGGACAACGGTGAAGCTGGAGGGAAGGATGAACCAGATGGAGCCTGAGGGATGGAGCGACGACGCAAAGCCGGAGGAGTGGAATGCCGTAGTGGAGGAAGGTTGATGACTGACCAAGGTGGAGCCGGAGGGATGAGAGAGCCCGGTGGAGCTAGTGGGATGATGGGCCATGGTGGAGACGAGAGAGCAAGGAAATAGGGCTGCACGATAAATCACATGCGATATTTAATGCGCATCTTATCAGAAAAGCCGGTTCTGTAATCAGCTGTAAATCTCCATCACGTGCGTGCTTTCACATGGAGCAGCATTTACTATACAGAGCCATTGTTCACTGGTGAAAGCTGAATTGTTGTTCACCAGCACCCTCTCCACGAAAGCGGTGAAATTCTCACTGGGACCATTCCCTGGGAGGCGTGCCTTAGCCAGATCGCGAGTTTGCCACTGAAATAAACGGAAATAAAAATGAATAACTATTATTGCTTTATTTACACACACACGTGCACACATTTTAAAACGTTTACTAAAATTAACATTAAAGGTATAGTTCACCCGAAAATGAAGATTACTTCGCTTTGCTTCATAAGGCCTTTATTAAGCCATGTGGAGCACTTTTTTGGGTTGGATGGATGCACTTTTTTGGGCTGCAAAATCTCGCCATTATAAAGCTTAGAAAAGCCAGGATGTTTTTTAATACAACTCCGATTGTATTCGTCTGAAAGAAGGAAGTCATACACCTAGGATGGCTTGAGGGTGAGTAAATCATAGGGTAATTAAAATTTTTGGGTGAACTATCCCTTTAAAACAGAAAATATATAAAAATATATTAAAGTATTAAAAAAACTGTAATAAAAAATTACAAATTAAAATGTGTTTTTCAGCTAGAGGAGCAATTACAAACAAAATTGCATAAATAAATAATCAAACAAACTTCTGAAAAAAAAAAAATCTAACAAGCATGCTTTCTACATTTTGTTGGCTAAATGAACATAATATTTATATTTAGGTAATAAATATTGTAAATTATCATTGACATCCGATTACATTGTCTTAGTGCCGGCTCTTCCATTAATATTTTTGTGTGATGACTCAAACATATCAATGCTTTAAACCAATTCATTAAAACATACAGTACTGATTCATGGGAATTAATCATATATTAAGCATCAGCATTTTTGCAATCATATATTAAGAGTCGCCAGCGTGAAACTACTGGCACATGCTATGGGAAAAATGACCTTTATTCTGTGGAACAAAATGGTTCTTGTTTCATACTCCTCCTTTGCTTTCATTAGTATAATGTTCAAATATGTAAATCATGTACAACCTTGTTGTCTATTGTTTTAATTGTTCTGCTTTTTTTGCCAGAGGTTCTTTTCAGCTTTCATTTGTAATTGTCAGGCATCTCCAATACCAAAGTGGAAGCAGTTTAGAGCAACTTTAGACAGGGTGCTTTCAAGCCAGCATGAACGTTAGTCTCCAGCTTTTCCTCCAGTGTTGCGTGATGCAGGAATTTCCCCATCATGCAGTGCTCACAGCTGATTACTGGAGCTTGCATGGGAGTCGTCACTCTCGCAGATCCTGCTGCGTCTGCACCGCATCAACTCACCACCCACTCGCTCCTGAACCCAGAATGCACTCAAGTGCAAATGATTACTCAGCCTACATCCGTCAGCAGCCCACCGGCTGGCTCTGACAGGGCTACACAGAGCGGCCAGGAGCTCTGATCACCTGAAGGCCACCGACTGGACTCTGCTGTCTTCAGACGTCGAGTTGTGTCTTCAGCCTGTGTGTGATTAAGTGGGTGAAGAAGAGCAGGCCAGTTTCTTGTCCACTTCAGTGAAGCAGTCAAGCTTAAGTGGCTGTCATTGATTTCCAATGGGATGTTAGTTACGAGTGCGTGTGATTTGTCCTGTGGTTGGTCGGGAGGATTAGGGCCTGAATGAGATTTAGGCTTGGCGATCTTCGTGAATCCAGGATCCATTTTTTAATCTTGCTTTGTCGTAAAAAAGGTAAAATTATCAGATATTTTAAGGGACTTGACCATTTTCTCTGTTGATTGGACCCAGTGTTATTTTATAATATTAGAGTTTTTGTTAACATTTTAAATTTGATTTGATTTTTATATTTTCTGTTTTAATTTTAGTTAAAATTGTATCAATTTTAGTGTTTTTTTTTTTTTTTTTCAATTTGTTTAGTTTTTATGATTGGTTTAGAATTGATAGTTTGTTTTATTTAGTGTTTTTCTAATGAAGTTTTATTTGTAGTTTTATTTTATTTTGTTTTAGTTATTTCAGTACTTCAACTTAAACTGAGAAATGTTGCCTTGGCAAATAGTTGAAATAAAATAAGTTTAAGTATTTTTATGATAATAAAGTATTTTGAACTAGCTATACTATCCCTGGTTGGACCACATGACTTTAATTTGGCAGACAACATGTTTATATATATAAATATATATATATATATATTTCCTTTTAATATTAATAATATTTTAAGAAAACCGCTAATAAGGAGTAAAAATAAAGTTTATTTATTTACATTTTCTTCATTTTGATATCAGGACAGTTGTACCATGCTGACACTGTTTTTTGACACGCCCCCAAAACTTATTACAATGAATCTTAATTGTGAAATGAAAACATGCTCATCGTAGATGATGTGTATGCACCTCATCGTATGCATTAATTATTGTATTTTTAAATCAATTCATAGATCCGGACAACATTAGCATCATGTGGTTAACCCTGAATATCAACATGCAGTGACAGATGAGATGAAGTAACACTGAGGTACTAAGACATTCACGTAGTGATGATTTCCTCAAATCCGATCGTAAGTGGTCACAGGACATGCGTTTGAGACACGCTACTTACAAATGTCGATCTGCCTCAGCTGGCAGTTTGTGATCAGATCGGCTGAGACGGATGGTGTAAACAGGGCCTCAGAGATCCTGCGGTCAATCTCAGGTGAGTCGATATGACGAGAACAAGAGTTCCCTGTGATTATTGTCCTTTACTACTTCAACCCTCAAGAGAGGTGAACGGCTGGTCATTACTCAGCGTGCAGCGTGGATTACGCGGGTTTGAACCCATCGATCTGTGTCTCCAGCGAATAATTCAAACCGGGTAGAGACTGTGACTGGATCCATAATACTAAAACATGTTTTCCAGTTCGCTCTTCTGTTCCTTCTAGACCGGTATAAGCCCGTGTGACATTTTGTCATCTCGTGTTGAGCATTTAATTGATTTCATTGTGGTGTTGATATTCACTATGCCACATTGCATTTCAGCTGACAAGCTCGTGCCACAGCTAAGAAATAATGCTGTGGTGTCTTGAGTTTCATTTATGCTAAGACCTGCTAAGAGGCTAAGACTTGGTAGAGGAGAAAACAATAAATTGGCATTAGGAATACTAATAAGGTGACTCCAATCTATGGATTAATGGATGCACTGGAAACAAGGGGAAATAGGGTTCAAATCGGAGGTTTGTTTGCTCTGACAACAAATTACTTTTTTGGCTGAAATCTTGACATTTTTCATGGCTCGATTTCATTCTTACCACTTTTATAGTCCAGACTTTTTTTGTGTTTGTGCAACTGAAGGGACAATTAAACGGATGAATAATTAGTTCCATGTTATGCTATTGTTCTACATGAAAATTCTATATGTTCTGTCAAAAAAAAAAAAAGGAAAAGAAAAAAGTTAGTTGTCTGAAAGTGAAAATATACATCACAGCATAATAATGTACAAAAAGTACTAAAAAGTATTTAAATTAATAAGTTATTATTATTATTATTATATGAATCAATAATACATATATAAATATATTATAATATAAAACAAAAAATACCCCCTCGATACCTGTTTTTAATTAAAGAGCACACAGTTTTTGACACTTCTGAAGTCATAAAATGAATCATGATTAATTTAATATCAGGGTTATTAATTCATTCATTCATTTAAATTATTAATAGATGTTTAACTAACTAATAGGTATCTTAAGTGGGTAAAAAGTCCGCTAAATTGGTCAATTTAAGAAAATGTTAATTGGAAATAATATCTACCCAAGGCTCCACCAGGGATCCCCAAGATGTCTAAAAAGTATTTAATTTAATAAATTATCATTCATATATTAAAATAAGCAAATATAATAAAACTAATTAAAATAAAAATATTATTACATTTACATTTATTCATTTGGCAGATGCTTTTATCCAAAGCGACTTACAGTTACAACAATACAACAAGCGATTTACCAATAAGATGTAAATCGCTATATATATATATTTTTTTTTTCTTTTTATGAGGACGCAGTTAGATGCTCACGGAAGAGATGAGGTTTCAGTTGTTTCTTGAAGATTGTGAGGGATTCAGCTGTCTGGATGGAGTTAGGTAGGTCATTCCACCTATAGGGTGCGGTGAAAGAAAATGTCCTAGATAGTGATTTTGTGCCTCTCTGCGATGGGACCACAAGCCGCCGCTCATTTACCGACCACAGGCTTCTGGAGGAGGTGTAGATGCATAGAAGAGTGCGAGGTAGGGTGCGGAGCCCGTGGCTGTTCTGTAAGCAAGCACCAATGTTTTGAACTTGATGCATGCCGCGACTGGAAGCCAGTGCAGAGAGATGAGAAGTGCTGTGACATGGGCTTTCTTGAGCTCATTGAAAACAAGACATGCTGCTGCATTCTGAATCATTTGCAGAGGTCTGATTGCATGTTTGAAGTCCAGCCAGAAGTGCATTGCAATAGTCCAGCCTAGAAATGACAAGAGCCTGGATGAGAATCTGGGTTGCATGCTCTGTTAGGAAGGGTCTGATCTTCCTGATGTTGTGTAGTGCGAACCTGCATGATCATGCTGTTTTTGCAATATGACCTTTAAAGGTCAGCTGATCATCAAGAATCACCCCAAGATTCCTGGCCGAACTCGATGGGATTATCCTTGAGGAGCTCAGCTGGATGGTAAACTGGTGCTGTACTTATGGGGTGGCTGGGAAGATGAGAAGCCAGGTTGCATTGCAATAGTCCAGCCTAGAAATGACAAGAGCCTGGACGAGAAGCTGTGTTGCATGCTCTGTTAGGAAGGGTCTGATCTTCCTGATGTTGTGTAGTGCGAACCTGCATGATCATGCTGTTTTTGCAATATGACCTTTAAAGGTCAGCTGATCATCAAGAATCACCCCAAGATTCCTGGCCGAACTCGATGGGATTATCCTTGAGGAGCTCAGCTGGATGGTAAACTGGTGCTGTACTTATGGGGTGGCTGGGAAGATGAGAAGCCAGGTTGAGCTGCAGGTGATGTTCTTTCATCCATGCTGAGATGTCCGTCAGGCAGTCTGAAAACCGAGTAGGTACCATTGGATAATCTGGCTGAAATGAGAGGTAGAGCTGGGTGTCATCAGCATAACAATGGTAGGAAAACCATGTGCCTGAATTATGGGTCCCAGTGATGTAGTGTATATAGAGAAGAGGAGGGGCCCAAGAACTGATCCCTGAGGAACCCCAGTGACCAGATGATGTGATTTGGATACCTCTCCTCCCCAAGGCACCCTCCTCAATATCTGTTTAACTTTATTTTCTGTTTGACACTTCTGAAGTCACAAAATTGACCATGGTTAATTAATTTAATACCAATACCAGCTGTCATAATTACTGCAGATTGGAAATAGCTTAAATTGAGGAGCCTTTGAACGTTGTGTTGGACAACATTCACACAAAAACTTTAAAAAGTTGACATTAAGCAAGAATGCTAATTTAGAAATGGAATATATATATATATTCCATTTCTAAATTAGCATTTTTGCTTAATGTCATTGCATCAAAGTACTGGGGAGATTATATAATGTCTGTTAGACAAGAAGTAGAACACCCTGGTGAAAATAAAGCTCCATCATGTTCACTGCCAGCGGCTTGATCAGTTTATTCAACCGTTTTCAATCACCTGAACTGTTGTTGCTCCCACAGCAGAGGAAAGCATGCTTAATGTACACTGACCATTACAGACTGGTCAGATAGGTGAAGTTGAAAGTAAAACCCTACTTGGAAACTGTTTTCCAACTCTGTTGTTACTGAAATAGCTGTTGCTGTCAGAGCCATGACCTAGCGGTTAGCGCACATGCTTCGATAAGCCAAGCTGTGGTGCTCAGACTTTTTGTTTCAACCCAATCTTCCTCTGAAGAAGTTTTTAGCTGAACAATTGTCCTGTGTGATTGGTAGTATCTGTAACAGGACTCGTAACAGTGTATTTCACATCGTCCTGTCAGAGTCCACGAGCTGCTCGGCTTGTTCATTGAGAAATGTTGTTATTAGTCTGGCCTCAGTCTTTTAGCGCAAATTAAACTAGTCTATCTTCACTCTCGGCCTTCTGGCAGTGCATCAGTCAGACAAGGAGCTTCTGCATTTAAAACCATTACCGCCATGAACATGTAATAGAGGGAATAGATTATCGTTCTGAAGGAACCTGGCAGTTTTTCTTAATGATGGCCTCCCGGCATTTCTCAAAGGAGCTGAACATATTTTCAGCTCATCTTCACTTACATACTGTGGAAAAAAATGACTGAATTCATAAATGTAACATAATGGGAAACAAATTTAGCAAGTCAGCAGAAACAGAAGTGTGTCTGCAATGTATATTGTTAAGGACAAGGTTTCTTAAAACACACCAAAACCAAAATTTTAATCCTTTAAAGATCTTGACACTTCTGAAGTCACAAAATTAATCGTTAATTAATTTTTTATCAATACTCCCAGTTTCTGTCAGTAAGCAGCTTTCATAATCATAATTACAGCAGAAATATTGGAAATTATATATGTCTGGGAGCCTTTGAATACTGTGTTGGACAGCGGGGACAAAAACTAAGCAGATATACTAAAATCATATTAATGTTTTTTGTACAAATGTAAAACATGGGCTTTTGTTTATAACTGTCTGTGCAAATGTATTTCTTATTCATGCATTCACTGAAATTATTTTTCTCGGAGCAGATATAATCTATAGCGTTTTTACATTTGGTGGTGTTTCGAGTTGTTCCCGAGAGGTTAATTGTGTAGCCTGGAGCTTTAATCACTTTTTTGTTGGTTTAGCAAGGAGTTAGTAAATACATTACCCTGTGCTACCTTGATAATGGTGGAGTTGTAGCATTTGTTTAGCTGTCATTGAGACAGATTATCTGCTGTGATAATTGTTTGAAATTGTCTGAGATTTAAAACCATATAAGACTGTGTAAAGCATGCTGAGAACAACTAAAGAACAAAGCCATAGTCCCTCTCCACATACTAATTTCTTAGTAAGCTTATTAATGTACAGATTTACCTCAGGCGTCTTCAAGCTGAAGTGTCTAATTTCTTTGATATTGTTGTCTCTGTGTATTTAACTGATAAAGATTTTTTAATAAGCAAGTCGTTAGTGGGTTGTTTTCCCTGAAAAGTGAAAACCATGTGTCTTTGTAGTGCTTTCAAAATGTTACTGTTTGTTTGAGTTATCCTGTTCGGCCCAACACAGCAACAGCGCAACCAATCATGTGAGTTTGGGGCGGGGCTCTCTGATTGACTGACCAATTAAATACAGAGGGAGTGTTTGGGGAAACCTGTTTGGAAACAATCACTTTTAATTGCTAAAAACAATTAAAATGTTACAATTATGTAGCCTACATTCGTTTGTCCAAATAAATTAAGAGAAAAATAAAAAACTAAAATCAGTTTGAAAGTGAATATAGGCATCACAACATTATAATGTACAATCTAAAAACGGATATTATTTTTGAGATTTGCTAAAAATGTAGGTTTATTGTCATTAAATTATTGGTTTTCAAAGATGTATACATTTAAAGACTTAAAGGCTTTATATCAATTTAGGCTGATTGTGTATTTTTTATTTTATTAGATTTTTGTACATCTGACAGTTCAAGAATTGTATTTTGGACACGTTTATTTGTTGATTCCCTAATTAATTTTTGGCTGTTCGATGCACAAACTTTTTCATTAAAATATCCCAAAACCACTAGAGAACAGTGTTATATATTTTGCTGACTTGTGTACTTACATTATCCCAAATGTTTCGAAGAATGTTTAAATCCAGAGAAATAAGCAATTTTAACTAGTGACACGGAGCGTGTCCATAATGTCGCCTGCCAATGACGTCGAACCCCTCGATTTTTTGTTTTGTAGAAAACATGGAAACACCAAAGACGGTTTAATATGTTGTGCGTTTTATTAGACCGGCGACGACCGCACAGAGTAGCATTATAACAGAACTTTCAAACGTATCTAGTATGATAAAACAGCGCTGCTTTACCCCACATACGCACGACCGGAAGGAGCGGAAGCAGTCGACTGTGGCATAATAAAAGCTCCGCTGCTTTCCAGCCGTGTGTCGCGCTCGTTCAGCGCCTCGTTTCACTTCGACGGCTTTCAGCCTCACCCTGCTTCATTCTACTACATTAATAAATCATTAGCTCATCAATTAACATGATTTCTGCCCGAGTCCCGTCGGATTGCATCGGCTGTGTGGATGAAGACGACAACTCCCATGATTCCACACTCAGTCACGGCGTCATCAAACTATGCCTTTGTCTCTTTGTTTATTTTGAATACGCGCCCTCTAGCGGCGAAAATTACATATTGTGCCTTTAAGTGGAGAAAAGTTCTGAAATGTTTTCCTCCAAAACTATAATTTCTTTTCAGCTCAGGAAAGAAAGTCATATAGATCTTGGATGGCCTGGGGTGAGTAAATAATCAGGAAATCAGAGAATTTTTTTTTTTTCTTCCTTAAACTGGTTTGAGAAAAAAAAAATCAAACATATTGTATCCCGATCAGATCCAATCTCTTTATAAAGAAATCCTGTCTCCTATCTACTGTCTTTGTCATTAAAGTTGGCTAATATTCTAAAAATAAAATAAAGGAAGTTGTTATTGCCAGCCAGCCATACCACACATAACCTGGTGAGAAAGGTGCTAATAAATTGAGTGGATGTTATCGCAGTGGTCCGACTGTGGAGAGCGCTCCTCTCAGACTTATAGAGAGGCTTGTTGCTCTGCAGGACGCTCCCATCTGCTCCATATAGCTCTTCCTGGCCCTGCTGGGTCTCCTGCCTCAGCCTGTGCCCATGAATAGTGCCCAACATAGACACCTCAGTGCCAGCTTGCCTTGTGATGTAACATGGGATGCGTCCCCTGCCAGCTCGCCATTCACTTCCTCTTACAATCGGTTCACACATGGTGCGGTTTCATTGCTCGAGTCACCGAGTGACATTTAGACGCTCTGCCTCTGTGGGCCTGCAAACCGCTTGAAACGATGTGATTTCAAGTGATTATTATTTATACACTCACACTTTGAATAGGTCACATAAGAAATATTTTATTTCTAAAACATTTTGCCGGGTGTTTGTTTTTATAAGGTGACAGAATGTGGGCAGCAGTTCTGAGAGAGAGAGAAAAAAAGTGTCTGAAAATGACTAAACGCTTCTTTTTTGCATGAGTCATTGTTTGATCTCTTGATTTATAGACTGAGCTGGATGAAACCCAATTAGAGCTTAATCATCAATCTTTGAGAATTATATAATTTACCTTAGCCTTAATGATATTGCATAAACACCACTGTACTCTGTATTTCATGTTAATGCTGGAAAGACCCTACAAGGATTGTGATTAAAAAATTCCTACAAGTATACTTTTCTATGGTTGTCTTGTCTGTGTACTTTTCTATGATAAAATAAATGTTTGTTTTCTCTAGCAGAATTTTTTTTATGCTCATTTCAAACACTTAGCTCAAATTCTGTCCTCTAATCTAACATTTTGCCATTTTTGTTGTGTAAAGAAGTGGATGCAATAAAACCAGTCAACTATAAAATTATGAAAGATTGAAACTGAAACTGGCTGAACAGTTTTCTCAACACAAGGATATTTTTCACACCAATTTCATACTTCCGAGCAGTGTTATTAAGTATCATTGCTATACTGTTGTAGTTTTTGTTAGTAATTTAAATTATATTTTATTTTTAAATGTATTTTCAATAATACATTGCTCTGCATCTGGAACAACTTCTTATTTGACATGACATAGGGCACACAGGCATTCTTATAATCAATAAATGGGCACAATTAAAATAATGTACTGTTTGTTTTTACACTGTAAGTGTAAAAATAAAGAACAAATTAAAGTAAATGCTACAAGTGAATTTAAGACAACATTAAAATGTATTATTATAGCTATTCATGCTAAAGATTATAATTTACAGTGTTATTAAATTTTAGTGTTTTAGTGAGCATTAGAATCTAATTGTAAAAAGCAGGAGAAATTCGTTTGCACATTTTAATTTTCCAATTGGGATACATCAAAATGCTCTTGAGAGTGAACTTGACCTCCTCAAAAGTGGGGGCCAGTGGTGTTTTAGGAGAGGAATAGTTATCTAAAATCTACTGTGAACACATTCAGGTCCACTGTTATATGGAACGCCCATTTTTCACCATCCAATCAGTTCCTATGAATGAACTCAAGTCCCGTCCTACATATTTGATTGGATTACACACCCTGTTTCACCTTGAAACACGTCATGTAATGGAAGCAAAATTGTGAATGTTGTTTCATGTCAGATATATAAGTCTGCTGCTTCAAAGGTGCCACAGACAAGGTCATTCAGTATAAACATATTCAGAGTCTGTTCCTTTACAGATGTGTAGCTTAAACGGATTCTATTTAACTATTCTGTGTTTCAGTCTGGGGTTTAATCTAATTGGGTTCAAACTTGAAGAGATTCTTACTGCAGTTCAAAAACAATGACGGTAAATTAAGGTGATTGAGAGTTTGAAGTTGAATTGATTGAGGCTGAAGAAAAGCCAGACTGAATAAATAAACAAAAACAAGGTCTTCATCAATATAGACTGAGGCTGGTCTCCTAAACAAACAGGGTCACTTGCAGGACCTTCAGATGCAGTGTGCATGCTGAATCTGGAGGACATCATGAACCAAGATGAATTATCGTAAGGACAATGTCATTGTGCATCAGACTTTGGATGTTGCAGACCGAACAGAACCGAGGCGGTGATGAAGAGGGAATTGATGATGGATGTGTAGGCAGGCTGTGCCCAAATGATGAGGGATCCATGTCTCTAGACGATGCCACTCTAAAGGCCAGGCATCAGGCCAAGCCACCTCAGGGATGGCCTACTGGGGGCGTCTTATCCGTGGTGCATGGGGCTGTTGGTAGTCCCAGCGGTCACAGCCTGCTGACTGCACATCATCTAGACAGTCTTTGGGCAAGCTGGGGCTTTTCATGCTCTGAGAAAGTCAGGTCAAGTTTGTATCAGGTTGGCATCCCTCTCAAGGGTTTTCAGCTGAAAGCTGTGAGCTTAACTCAATATTGCATAAAGATAGATGCTGCCATCATAAAATAAGAGACTATAGCTTGGTTCCAAAAACCTGAGTTACTGTTTACTTTAATGCCTACATAGGAAGCATCACAATAGAAATAGAACCTCATAAGTGACTGATTTGGAATGCTCTACATGGGCATCAACTCTGTGCCAGATTAGAACTCTGTTCTGGAAACCTGACTCAGCATTGATTTCAATAGATTTTGCCATTAGCATGTTGCTAAGCTAACAATCTGATACTCCAATAAGCATAGAAATAACACAAATAGCCATCTTTACACAAGTCGCACTTGAAACCTGACTCGCCCTTGATTTCAAAAGTTAGCATGTTGCTAAGTTAAAAATGTGATACTTTAATACGCTTAAAAACAACACAAATAGACTATCCCTCTGATTTCAAAAGAACTTGAAAGTTAGCATGTTGTTAGATTAACAATGTGAAATGTTAATAAACTTAATAACAATGCAAATGTCTGTTTTTTTGTTTTTTGGTGAATCATACTGGAAACTTGATTTACCATTGATTGCAGTAAAATTTGCCGTTAGCATGTTGCTAACAATGTGATACTTCAATAAGCATAAAAATTCCTCAAATAGCCATGTTTACATGAATTGCACTAGAAACCTGACTCAGCATAGGTTTCAATGGATTTTGGCATTAGCATGTTGCTAAGCTAACAGCGTGATACTCAAATAAGAACAGAAATAATACAAATATATCCCTCTTCATGTAAATCGCACTTGAAACTTCCCCATTGATTTCAAAATAATTTAAAGTTAGCATGTTGCTAAATTAACAATGTGATATTTTTTTATACGCTTAAAAACAATACAAATAGACTATCCCTCTTCATGTGAATCGCACTGGAAACTTAATTTACCGTTGATCGCTATATAATTTGTTTTTAGAATGTTACTAACAATGTGATACTCCAGAAAGCATAAATATGCCTCAAATAGCCCTATTTACGCAAATCGCACTGGAAACCTGACTCTGTGTCAATTTCGAAAGAATTTGCAATAGCATATTGCTAACAACGTGATACTCCAGTGAGCATAACATATTTGCTAAGCTAACAAAATGATACTCTAATAAGCATAAAATTAACCCAAATGTTTCAATGTAATATTTGAATAAGCATAATATTTGAAATGTAAACAAATAGTGTATCGCACAGGAAACTCGATTTACTATTGATTGCAATAGAATGTGACATTTGCATGTTGCTAAGCTAACAATGATACTCTAAGCATAAAAATACACCTACAACTTCTTAAAATGCTTTTGGACCACAGTTTATGTCAGATGCAATTTATGAGCTCAGTATTTTACGTAGGTATATTCTGTTTATAAATAATGAATTTATTTTCACATTTAGAGATGGTGTTCATTGTCTTTCTCTTCAGACACTACATTCTGCAATCACACGCTGCGGTGAGCACATACCTGTTTGCTGCCAGCGTGACCCCACCCACACACTTCCCTAACCACACACCGAGCTCCCCAACTCCCATGCGTTCTATTTTTGTGGGGCTTTACCATTCAAGACAGTTTCCTTTCAGAAGTCAGCCAGCGAGGGCCGATCCTCTAAAGCAGAAGTTTACTTTAGCTTCGGTTGTTTATTTTATGTCTTAAACACCTGTGGAATCTGTAATGGGCACATTTTAGGTTTCACGTCCCTCTCGTCTCAGCTGTGTTGACTTTGAATTCGCTCTTGAAATGTGGAGAAAACCTTTTCCGAGCCCTCAGGACGGTTACACCATCGTTTGTTTGATCCTCGTTCAAGGAGAGATGACTGAGAAAGCTTCTCAGCGGAATCCCGATAAAGACGGTCCTTTTGACTGTTTCTCAAATGAGCTCCGAACAGCGACAGAAAGAGACATAAAGGGAGGAAGGCGTTCCCCAGAAGCCGCATGCCTCGAGAGACAGCGAGTGGTTTAATGTAGTGTATCAACACTGTGTTGCAAGCTCAGGGATTCTTGTTGCTTCAGTGTGAAACCGATTCTGTTTCTATCGCTGATTGTTTTTTACAAAACACAAGATGTTGTCACCTTGACTCACCATGCAAGACCATCTCTAAAAACACTCCCAACCGGCAAGAAAGGGACACAGTCATGCTGAAAGTGTAAAGTGTCTAGTAAGCGGACTAGTGCATTCGGAGCTGTCACGGCTGTCATTTTACCATTATTTCATCAGATGTGACAGTTCATAATGCAGATTGCGCAAACAGGACGAACAGAATACATCTGGGGAAGTGATGGGCTCTGAAGACAAGAGGGTTGGTTGGGGACGACACACACACACACACACACACACACACACACATAGGGGACAGATGAATGGATTGTGCAGGCTGAGATGGTCTGGAGACGGCAGCTGCCACACATTTCCTGGCTGCTCATAAAAGTTTACCTTGTTTGTGCTTTTGCTGCAACTACTCAAGGCTTTGACAGCCGTGTGGCACGGTGGTCCTGAAATGCACTTTTATTGCATTTATATCCCTGTCAGAGCTGCTTTAGGAGCGTGCTGTTTGTCATAGGTTTTCTCAGTATCTCAAAAGCGAAATGAAACGGTTTAAGTCTAGCTTCATAGTGCTCTTAAAGATGATGTTTGTAATTTTTGCCATTAAAGGGGTCATATGATACTGCTAAAAATAACATTATTTGGTGTATTTGGTGTAATGAAATGTGTTTATGCAGTTTAAGGTTCAAAAAACACATTATTTTCCACATACTGTACATTATGGTTTCTCCTCTATGCCCCGCCTTTCTAAAACAACTTTACAGATCTTCTTTATGCACCAAGAGCTTGTAACACTCCAAAGAGAAAGGAAAACTTGAAATCGCATCATATGACCCTTTTAAAACGGTAAATTAGCCACTTGTAGGTTGATTTCTCCTAAAGTGGTAACACAGAGGCTCTGTGGTGCTTTCAAAACATTCTTTTTTTGTTTGTTTATTTTCAAAATCCTGTCAGCACGATACGGCAACAGCTCAACCAATGGTGTGAGTTTGGGGGCGGGGCTTTTTGTTTTTCATCCAGTAGCAGGAGTGGAACTCTAGGAAACCTTATTGAAAACAGTTATTGTTGCAGATTTGCAGTTCCTTTCTGAGGCTGTTGCAATCTGTAGTTTCCTCAGGTTGGGCATCCCGAGGTAGAAACGGGAAAGCTGTTTTTATAACATGGGATATATGGTTTTTAAAAGTCAAGTTGTGTCTAATATAACACTCAGGTCTGTAGAGGATGAAGTTACATCCTTACAAATGCAGATATTAATGTTAATGTGTACAGGATTTTGGTCCAGTGAATAATATCTCTGTTTTATCAGAATTTAATAGAAGAAAATTAATGGTCATGTCATTAACTCGGATAATTTAGAAATTTAATCTGGTTTGGAAAAAAAATTAAAGTTCTGTCATCATTTACTAACCCTCATGTTGTTCCAAACCTATAAGACTTTCATTTATTTCAGAACAAAAATGAGGACATTTTTAATATACTCTCATCATTTTTGTCTCTCCATTGAAAGTCTAGGCAATCAACATTTACAAGCTTCAAAAAAGTATAAAAGTAATCTTTAGAAGAGATACGATCGCTTTAAATTATGAACAGATTCAGTTTAGTCTTTTATTCCTTTTTATGTAAATATTTATCAATGCACATATATAGAGCACATCAAATACAGTGAACAGAAGCTCAAACGCGCATGCTTGGCACTTAAGAACCATATGTTTGTTCCACGTTTGAGCTTCTGTTCACAATGTTTGAATGGAAGATGAGAGGGTTCTTGAGACACATTTTTAAACGTTGAATGGCTCTGCATCTTAAGTTGTGCAGCTTATTGATAGTAAAAAATTGTGCAGTAACAAATATTAATGATAAATCCATGTAATTTGATATAAATATATTGTATATAATTTTAAAAAGTCTTTTAATCTTGATCATTTTCATCACCGCACAAACCTGTCCTGTTTTCTAACTTTTTTTTTTTCACATTTGTTGATTTGCAAAACGAGTGGGACAAATGACCAGCACATAACTTCCAAACAAATGAGAGAAGGGCACAAAGTCATGAGGAAACTGGAAATGGGACATTCTAATGCGGGTGTGGCCGAATGTTGGCTGAGGTGAGAGGGACACCAGTTAGTGGGAACAGTGTGTCGGCCAAGATGCGTGATTCCTATGCCTGGCCTGGCCTGAGGACTGCCCTCTCTCAGAGCCCAGCAGGCGCTCATTGAGCTCTACAGCCCACGGTTTCCTGTTACAGGGCATGGCTCCACTGTAGGCATGTGTAACCGCAGAGGTGATGAAGCATAAGGTGGGGGCGGGATGGGTTGTTTCATTCCCCCCCTCGGCCATTTAACCCCTCGACTGAATCACCATCTGAGGTGTGAAAGCCATGACTTGGTCTGGACACGCCGGTGACATAGAGAAATGCCTCTATGACTCCCTCCAAACATTTAAGAGTGCAGAAATGTCAGGGTGTGGAAGTAACGCACGACTTGTCGTGGTTTATTGCCTTCATAAAAAAGTAGCAAGAGCTGTATGATAAGATACTCAGTGCTGGGTAGATTACTTACAAATTGTTGTCCGTTACTGATTCCAAATTAAATGACAAAAATTGTAGTTAGTAATGTAATCTATTACATTACACAGAGAGTTGGGGAGTAACTAGTTAAATGTAACTGTGTTACATAATTTAATCACAACAGTTAATCCATTACAGTTACTGAGAAAAAATGTAATTAAATTACAGTTACTTATGAAAATGTTAACGATTACAAAGGGGGTTACATCTGAATATTTTCACGCACACACATACACTTACACACATACAGATTTTTATTGATTTCTTTCATAAATTGAAGTGACCGCTCTTAAAGGACCCATTCTTCCTGCAACTTGAGTCCTCGCCTCATTTCTCCGCACGCACCGTGACAATATGTCTATATCCAAAGTTGTGATTTTAACTTTTGCACACAATGCCAGATATGACTAAGAAAATGGTCATTTACTACAGTAGGAGAAGCCACTGTGGTCTTTTCTTGTATATAATGATTTACTTTATACTAGCAATAAATTACAGTTACTTATGAAAATGTTAACGATTACAAAGGGGGTTACATCTGAATATTTTCACGCACACACATACACTTACACACATACAGATTTTTATTGATTTCTTTCATAAATTGAAGTGACCGCTCTTAAAGGACCCATTCTTCCTGCAACTTGAGTCCTCGCCTCATTTCTCCGCACGCACCGTGACAATATGTTTATATCCAAAGTTGTGATTTTAACTTTTGCACACAATGCCAAATATGACTAAGAAAAGGGTCATTTGCTACCCTTTTCTTGTATATAATGATTTACTTTATACTAGCAATAAACGCGGTCATGTTAATCTTGCTTTCGGAGGTGGATGCCTGCTGTTTGGGAACACAGTCATGTAAGACAGTTCTGGGAGGTAATTAATTATACCAAACCACTTTGACAACAGACTTTGGCTCAGGCGTTTCACAGTGACCAAAACAACATTTCAGATGCTGTGCAACAAGATCATTCTGCTGGTTAGTCCAATTATGCCGTCCAGTTGCACAAAGTCACATGACGTTTTTGATGCGCATCAAGGAAGTTATTTGCTAAATGTGTTTCCATTGTAATTTATGTGCATGTCTTCTTATCAGATAAAACATTTATCTGCCTCAATTGAGTTTACATTTTTGTTTGTGCATTTTTATAATTTATGCACATCTTGGCATTTCCATCCAGCTCTTTTTTTTTTTTTATGCGATATCTTAAAATGTGCATAAAGATAGATTGATTGAAACATAGCTAATCGGTCCTGGAAGTCTGTTTCTGCCACAATATAACTAATAAAACAGCTAATTGTGAAATACAGTTTAAAATAAGAAATAAAGTTGGATTGTGACAGGTCACATGATATGTCACATACATTTGCAATTGAGAGAAATAAAGTTCTCTTATTTAATTTCCTGTATTTGCAAGAAATAAACTCTCAATTGTGATCATATGTAAAGTCACAAAATGCTTTTTTTTACTCCCAGGTGGAAATGGGCTGCCATAGTCTTGATTTCTTAAATTTCAATGGATTTTACTGAAGGAACATTGAATAAAAGTCAAGGAACGCAAGGATTTAAGTCAGATCTGCTGACCTCTTTCTTTTCACCATGACATTTCACCACTCTCTCTCTCTCTACTATCAGTGATTTTATTGATATTTGAAGTTTCCTTTTGCCATCTCAAAACCATGCATTTCTGGTCGCTGATGTTTTAATCACACTTCAGTTTCAAGTGCTTGACATTATGTTGATGAGCCATGTTGCCTGATTTTAAAATTTGCTCGCACTTTGCAGTCTCACAGTTTTTTTTTCTTCTACACAACAGTGTTCTTTGTTCTTCTGATGTAGGTCATTAGATCTGGTTTCATGTTCGATCATCGCAGTGGAGAATTCCCACACATCATGAATAACTTATGCCGACTATATTATGTGAAGATTATCTCAGGAAGGAGTTTGATCTGTCTAAATGATCCATATGCCGCAATTTCAACGTGAACCAAGAAGTAGCATACTGATGTAGTGATTACAGCACCGAGGTGCCAATTACACGTGAACACTGTGTCCTTGTCACACTGCTGTCTGCTGGTAACCTTCACACCGCCGTGGGTTTCTTTCTATAGGCAGTGCCTGCTATTAGACAGGAAACATGGTGGGTACATGTTGAGGATGATTTGGAGGTGTTGTCCTTGAGGAGGTTTTAAGCTGCTCTCCATTGGTGAATATTCCAGTGCCCCTGCCCATGTTCTGTTAGGATCTGCCACAGGCTTCTATCTACAGCAAGAGCTGTGAATATGCAAACTGAAGACATCATTATAAAGCAAATCATCATTAAAACATAACTGTATGCTTATTTGCATATGAACTAGGCATGAAATGAAGTTCTATTTTGTTTGTGCATGCTCTGGATTCATCTATATACTGCGGAAGCCCGTTCTACCAAGGAATGCATGAATGAGTAAATAAATAAATAAAGGTAATGAGACTTTTTATCTCACAGCATTTTGCAATTCTGATGGGAAAAAAAGGTCAGATTTGAGAGATGAATTCTGAATTCTGACTTTCTTTCTCCTAATCCTGAGTTCTCAGTATTCTGAATTAATGAGTAATGCATAAATTATTATTATTATTATTATTATTATTATTATCATCATTATTTTAATTTACTTGTAAATACAATTTAAAAACCCATAACATGCTTTTATTGCATTAAAAAATAAATTTTATTTTATTTTTAAACTGTTCTTTTATACTATTTCAACTTGTTAGTCGCTATGAAAATAGCCGAGAAAGCTGGCATGGCAACACCAACCCTTTCTAATATTTTATTTTATTTTATTTTATTTTATT